>NW_023494805.1:42484963-42722555 GCF_904425465.1 Colossoma macropomum
ACCAGTCCAGCACCAGGTATCAGTACCAGACTGATACCAACAGAAAACACTGGATGGGATTTTAGACTTTAGTTTCTGTAACATTTTTAAGGTCAACATTAATGACTTTGAGAATGATGCAGGTTGTTCTGGCACTGCAGCAAATTAAATGAAGTTCTACCAGAAAGACCCCAGAGACGAACGAGTAGGACGGAAAATCTTAATAATATTTAACAATTCAATAGATAACAACATTTGTAAGTTAAAGTCCTGCAGAGCCTCGCAGGGACAGCGGGGGGCAGAGCCTACCACCTGGGCAACCGGGCGGGGACCAACTGGTGGAGGCGGGGAGGAAGGAGGGGAACGACGAAACGTCAGCTTCTGAAAGCAGCAAAGCAGGCCTGTAAATCGAGTCATTGTAAAGACAGGTGGAAGCCTGTGATTGGTCAGAGCAATGAGTGACGTAGCTTTGGAGTCTCCCTGGCAGAACTAAAGCTTTAATTTCTCATTTGCGTTTTGTAACAGAAAATATGAAGTATAATATTGTAACTTCCTGTCTTTTTCTGTTTCTTCCTATGTTTTCTTGTTTCCCAGCACCTTGTGTGTTTGTTTACATCTGCCATGTGCCTTTGTTTTCCTTGCCTTGTGCTTTTGTTGCTATGTTAGCTCCTCCCCTGTCCTGCCCTGTCTTCACCTGTTCTTTGTTTCCTAGCCCCGCCCTCTCATTTGTCTCAGGTGTTCCTTGTTTTCTCTGTTAGTATTTATAACCCTGTGTTTCCTTTGTTCCCCAGGTAGCATTCAGCGTGTTTACATGCACTCAATAATCCGATAACTGCAGAAACTCAGATTTTGTCAGTAATCAGATCAACATGTTTACATGCACTTGAGTAATCAGATAATAGGAAACTCTGGGTCGACATGAGTCAGGCAGTAATCAGATTTCTGCTTTGCAACCAGCCAATAAACTCACAGAAGAAGATGTGACGTAAGCTCAAACCGTCTGATCTCACGCATGCGCAGACTGAGAAATCCGAAAGAAATCAGAGTAAGAGTTTACACGCACTGAGAAATCTGATTACTGAGCTAAAATCCAGCCTCTTTATCAGAGTTCCTAATCGGTTATCTAGATTGGAGTATGGTGACCATTTGAATAATCAGATACCTGCAGAAATCCGATTATGATCGGACTATTGAGTGCATGTCTATGCACCTATTGTTTGATATTTGAGGCTGTTGTTGCATGTTCCTGCTTTAGGGTTGTTATGTTTGTGTTCCTCCTTCCCTGCTCGCGTTTTCTTTGTGTTTGTCAAGAATGTTTCTTAGTTTATCTAGTCAGTTTGTTTTCTCAGTAGATCTCTTTGTTACCCTGTTTTCAAATGATCTCTATGGATCCCCCTACCTTTTACCTACCTGCCTGTCGTGTGGAGTATCCACCGAAGCACTCAAATAAAACACGCTTGCACTTGTACCCTGCCTCCTGGTCTGGCATGTCAGCCTAATCGTTACAAATATACAATGCATGACATTTTATATATGGAACATTTTTTGTTACAAAATACAATGGGCAATGCATGTGTGTGTGTATACACCCACATTGCTGCTGTCAGAAAACAAAACCTCGTATCTCCAAAATGGTAACTTTACAGGAGAAGAAAAAAACACACTTTACTTTTAATGTAAGTCAATGGAACCAGAATTTTTTCCAAATAATTCTGGGTCGTTTCTTTTGGTTCATTCATCATGAAATTTACACACAATGTAAAGAGCAACAGGCATTTTCAAACTATATCAATTAGGTTAAATGTTGGTTGGAAGTGAAGGGGTTAAGTCTTAAATTGAAAATGGATCCAATCAGGATTGTTATCTCTGTGATATCTAGGCAGATACAGCCGAGCAAGCTCTCCTATTGGGTAGGGCTTCAGGAGCTGGACTGAAGGCCTTACACATTAGATTAACTAACAACATTATTAGGAACTGACTGTGGAATGAACCAATCACGCTTTGTTTTATAATGGGTTGAACTAAAACACATCACTCTAGTCCTTCTGGAAGTTCTAGATACATCACTGACTATAAACAAGCCATCATCTAAGCAGGTTTGGGTAAGTTGTTAGGAATGGAAAACAGCGGCGGCAGCTCTGTGCCTACACACTCAAAAATGATGGTTCTTCAAGGGTTCTTTAGAAAGGAAAATGGCTTTATGTAGAACCATGAACACTCAAAGAGCCATTTGCATGCTTAAACGTTTTATGCATAGCGAAAGCGTTCTGCAGATTGATGGAAACTGTGCTGTAGACGGTTCTATATAGGACCTTTTCCATACAGCATCAAAAAGGCTTCTTCTTTTGCATTTCGTAAGAATAGAAGAACTCTTTCACAATAAAAAGAACCCTTTAGTAATGCAAAGGGTTCTTTGGGTGTTCATGGTTCTATATATGAAGAACCCTTGAAGAATCATAATTTTTGAGTGTGTACTGCTGCAAGGTACAGTATATGCTAATGTCGGTTAAAAGCTTTAAACATCCGTGTTCAATCTAGAACAGCCAAAAAATGTGCATGTGAATTGCTGTTAGCTTAGCACTAACATACTACCAGAATCCCATAGGGATGCTAGAAGAAATTAGCATTATCAGAAGTTTCTCCCATTTTTGACCGACATTTACAGCCCCATCAGTCACAGCCTGACGGACCGCATCTGTGCTAAGGAGGGGAGGTTCACCAAACTTTTGCTTTAACGTGCTGCAGCTGGCTGGTTTGTTAACCCGAACACGGAGCGCGGGGCGAGCTTAGCGGGCCGAGAGGATTACTGTAGTGCTCTCAGCGCTCGGCCGAAAGACTCTCATCAGGAGAGAGAGGCTGGAGGAGACGAGGGAGAAGACTGGATGATTGTCAAGCGCACACATGTCTGCTGCGGCTCTGTGCACACTCACACTTGATATTCCATTATTCACACTAGCGTTCTGTCTTTGTGTTTCTTGCCCTCTAACAAGAGGACTCGCAGTCTCGGTGGACGACAGGCCGGAGCGCTCCTCTCCTCTCGCACTGTGAAATTAAGCCCGTCAGAACATTCGCTGGAGACACGGCGGCGGCGTAAACAACAAACCTAATCAGACCGTGTTAGGAGCCGCGCAGGCCGAGACGCTACGGAAAGTTTCTCTTATTCCTCAGCAGACTGAAAGTAATTTACATCAGGTACATTTTATGATGGCCAAAACATTCTTTGCTGTTTTACTAAACCAGTGGTCACTACTCAAATGGTAAAAAGTGCCACTCTGTTCTTTTACCAAAAATCAAACCACTTTAGGAGCAACATTGTCCATTTTACCATCTTGGCTGTAAATATGTCTCAGTGTGTGCTGATGTTCTGGTATAGGCTAAAAAAATGTAATATAAACGAAAACACAAACTCACTTTGCTCTGCTTTAAGCTTTAGATCAGCTATAGCTGCTTTTCTCACATCTCCAGCAGGAAACCTTTCCTCAAAAGTAGAACAGTTTCTTGTAAAACATCTTTCTGCATTCGACTTTTTACAAAGCTGAAGTCAGTTCTGATTCTCCAGCTTCTTGTTTGAGTTTTCCCGTTCCACCTTTAATGGTGCAGCGGTTACATTCTGGCGCCTCAGGCACCATTTAAGGTGGAACGGGAAAATCTGAACGAGAAGCTGGCGAATGAGAAACTGATTTCAGCTCGAAGACTTTTTAGTGTTTGTTGTTGTTTGTTAGTGCTGCTGGAGTTTTTAAACACTGTGTCCACTCACTGTCCACTCTATTAGACACTCCTACCTTGTCGGTCCACCTTGTAGATGTAAAGTCAAAGAGAGAGTAGCTCATCTGCTGCTGCACAGTTTGTGTTGGTCATCCTCTAGTCCTTCATCAGTGGTCACAGGACGCTGCCCACAGGACGCTGTTGGCTGGATGTTTTTGGTTCTCAGTCCAGCAGCGACACTGAGGTGTTTAAAAACTCCAGCAGCACTGCTGTGTCTGATCCACTCAGACCAGCACAACACACACCAGCACACCACCACCACGTCAGTGTCACTGCAGAGCTGAGAATGATCCACCACCCAAATAATACCTCCTCTGTGGGGGTCCATGGGGGTCCTGACCACTGAAGAACAAGGTAACAAAGTACACAGAGAAACAGATGGACTACAGTCTGTAACTGTAGAACTACAGAGTGAAACTATGTGGTCAGTGGAGCTGATAAAGTGGACAGTGAGTGGAGAAACATGCCTTTACAGTGAGAACGATACGGTGTATTAAAATATGAGCTGCTGATTGGATTAACTAGTGGAGTAACTGAGTGTGTTGCGTGCAACTGTGTTTTAATTGCTTCGTGTTGCTGTGAATTTGCATGGAAATGATGTTGCAGGAAACTCACAACATGCAACTAGCTGAATGTTAGTTTGACCGCGTGAAGCCGGCGCTCGTCTGTGTGAGGCTGAGCGCTGTCTGAGGAGAACGTGCTCCGAGAGACCCCAGGAGAGAACTGACAACAAGAACACTGTAAGACGGCGACAGCCGTGTGTGAGTCTCAGTCACAGAGCAGGTTCAGACATGTGAGTGTGTGAGGGAGAGAGAGAGAGAGAGAGAGAGAGGGAGAGAGCTGGGGAATATATGTCTATCTGCTCGGACCCTCGAGGGGTACAACAAAAAGGCCAAACAGATGGGCTGAGGAGAAAGAAAGAGAACTGAGAAAGAGAGAGGCAACCTGAGAGGGAAAGGGAGAGAACAGAGGGGGAAGAAGGGGATAGAAGAGAGAGAGGAAGGATGAGAGGGAGAACAGAGAGAAATGAAAGAAAGAGAGGAGAGATAGAAAAAGAAAGAACACAGGGAAAGACAGAAAAAAGATAGGATAGAGAAAGAGAGAGAGAGACAGAAAAAGAAAGGAGAGAGAGAAAGAGAGAGACAGAAGAACAAAGGAGAGAGAAAGAGAGAGAGAGAAAGAAAGAAAAGAAAGGAGAGAGAGAAAGAGACAGAAGAACAAAGGAGAGAGAAAGTGAGAGACAGAGAAAGGAGAGAGAAAAAGGGAGAAAGAGAGGCAGAAAAAGAAAGGAGAGAGAAAGAGAGGCAGAAAAAGAAAGGAGAGAGAGAAAGAGAGAGACAGAAGAACAAAAGAGAAAGAGACAGAAAAGGAAAGGAGAGAGAGAGAAAGAGAGAGAGACAGAAGAACAAAAGAGAAAGAGAGAGACAGAAAAAGAAAGGAGAGAAAGAGAGAGAGACAGAAGACAAAAGGAGAGAGAGAGAAAGAGAGAGACAGAAAAAGGAGAGAGAGAAAGAGAGACAGAAAAAAGAAAAAGAGAGAGAGAAAGGAGAGAGAAAGAGAAAGAGGCAAAATGAGAGAGAGAGAGAAACAGCAGAAGAAAGGAGAGTGAGATAGAAAGCGAGAGAGAAAGAGAAAAAGAGAGAGAAAGAGAGAAAGAAAGAAAGGAGAGAGAGATAGATTAGATTAGCTCTAGATGCGCTTTCTGACTCTGTTATCCAGGAGTGGATTTGGGCCGGAATGCGCCGGAACGCCGTCATGATTGGTTACGTTTAGGAAACGTGAAAGTGTGTAAATGAGGGTTCTCTCCGAATCACGCCGGTACGCTGTTCTGACCAGCTGCAGGTGCTGCTGACGCCGTGGAGCGGTCAGAGCCTGTCTCTGTGAGCCCGGTCAGCCCAGCCGAGCTGCTCGTCTCTCTGTGCAGGATCGTTACTGACAGGCGCACCTGTCACAGCTTCAACCTGTGTAGATCAGCAGAGCTGCAGAGGAGTCGGAGGAGGAAGTGCTTCAGACACCAGCTACACACAGCAGTAACAGCAGAGATAAGCTGGGATTCACTGCTTTCCCCCTACACTGAGACTGGGGTTAAAGGGGAACTCCACCAACCTTTCCAAATTTCTGTATTATCAAACAGTTAAGGTGTAAACAGAGTCGTTCAGAGTGGTTTGGTGTGAAACGCTCTGTTCTAGATAAACTTACTGAGTCAGAACTGTTCACAGTGGTGGTGATAGGAACCAGACGTCCACCTCTAAAAGCTCCCTCACAGAAAGTTCCTACATGAAATGGTTATGAATTCACTGCCTGATGACTGAGACACTGTTTTATGATCGTTTAGAGAACTTAAACTCATTCATGGTGGAGGGATACATGCAGGGCGCTGTGAGGCAAAATAGTCCCCAAAGAAAACTTATTATTTCAGATTTTCCACTATTTTCCATCATCAACATTCCATATGAACTCAGAAGACTCGTGTAGGTTCACTGGTGGTTCTGGATAGTAAATAGAATGTTCCTATCACCACCACTGTAAAGACATCTGAACCATTTCACACCAAACCACTCTGAATCACTCTGTTTACATCTCACACACTGAGTTAATTTTGAAACTGGTAGAGTGCCTTTTGGTTGACTCTTAAAAAAGATGGTTCTTGAAGGGATCTTTAGTAAAGGGAATGGTTCTGTTCAGAACCATGAGTCCTATATAAAAAACCATTTCATGCTCAAATGGTTCTTTGCATGGTGAAATGGTTCTTCAGATTGATAGAAAAAGTGTTGTTTTTGAAAATGGTTCTAGTGCCAAAAAGAGTTCTATTACAGTGTCAAGCTTATAGCAACAGAAGAGCCCTTTTTGGTGCTATGTAGAACCATTTTCAACCATTGTCAACCAATGTTCTATTGGTTCATAATAGCAGTTATTGGTTCTTTTTTTTCTTTGTAGCACCAAAAATAGTTCTTCTACTGTTATAAGCTTGACATTGTAACAATAGCAGAACCCTTTTTGGTGTTATATAGAACCATTTTCAAAAAGATTCTATTTAGAACCATATACAACACATTCTCTATCAACCTTAAAAGCCATGGCACCCTGCAAAGAACCATATAAGCATGAAATGGTCCTATATAGAACTCATGGTTCTAAATAGAGACATTCCCTTTACTAAAGAACTCTTAAAGAACCCTCTTATTTAAGAGTGCGTTGAGTATTTTCAAAAAGGTTCTGTATAGAACCTTTAACGACA
Organism: Colossoma macropomum; assembly: GCF_904425465.1. Taxonomy (NCBI): domain Eukaryota; kingdom Metazoa; phylum Chordata; class Actinopteri; order Characiformes; family Serrasalmidae; genus Colossoma; species Colossoma macropomum. The sequence continues at coordinate 42,491,946 of NW_023494805.1, forward strand.
CATGCTTCATCAATCTGAAGAATGCAAAGAACTATTTAAGCATGAAATGGTCCTATATAGAACTCTCTTTACTAAAGAACCCTTGAAGAACCATCTTTTTGAAGTGTGTGTTGTATTGGGTTCTATGTAGTAGGCCTACCAAAAGGGTTCTTTTATCACTGTTACAAGCTTGACATCATAAAAATAGAAGAACCCTTTTTGGTGCTATATAAAACCAGTTTCAAAAAGGTTCTTCATAGAACCCTATACAACACATTATCCATCAATCTGAAGAACCATTTCACTATGCAAAGAACCATTTAAGCATGAAATGGTCCTACACAGAACTCATGGTTCTAAATAAAGCCATTCCCTTTACTAAAGAACCCTTGAAGAACCATCATTTTAAGAGTGCATTGTATATGGTTCTATATAGTAGGCCTACCAAAAAGGGTTCTTGTATTATTTTTACAAGCTTGACATCATAACAATAGCAGAACCCTTTTTGATGCTATATAGAACCATTTTCCGCACATTCTCTATCAATCTGATGAACCATTTCACCATGCAAAGAACCTTTTAAGCATGAAATGGTCATGATATAGAAACAGAACCATTTCCTTTACTGAAGAACCCTTGAAGAACCATCTTTTTAAGTGTATATGTTTCAATATTGTAGGCCAACCAAAAAGACAAGCTTGACATCGTAAAAATAGAAGAACCCTTTTTGGTGCTACATGGAACCATTTTCAAAAAGGTTCTATACAGAAGCATATAGAACACATTCTCCATTAATCTGAAGAACCATTTAGGCATGAAATGGCTCTATATATAACTCATGGTTCTCTCTACTAAGGATTAAGCAACACCCTGAATGTACATCATTACTGATCATCAAATCTGGCAACCGCACCAAAATGACCCAAACAGCAAGTGTAAAAAAATATGATCAAAAATAAAATTTCTGCTCTTCTCCTCTTTATCACTGTTGTGGTGCAGGCTAAAAGTTTAGAATCTGCTCTTTCTCGGTTCCTCGGCTCGTTTAGATGAGACTCGAGTCAGAAATAATCATACGAAATGTGTAGAGAGGCGTTTTAAGGCCGCGGGGAGTCGGGAGGGTTAACTTGGCCAAATTTCCCTCCTCAGTTTCCTCTCAGCCTTCTCATGTTTTGGCAGCCGGCCTGTATCGATGCAGCTTTAATTCCTCCGGAGAAGCAGCCAGTCTGTTCTTCTCTTTTATCTGGCTGTCTCTTCTCAGGATAACGGCCTCCGCCTCCAGCAGCAGCGCGTCCACTGACATTTAGGGTTGCCAGGTTAAGGTGACCTGGGGCTGGACTCATGAAAGAGTCTCTAAAGAAAGTGAATCTTCTTAAATGTCTGTTTTTTCTCATGGAGAAAAAATGTTTATTTATTTATTTGAAATACACTATATTGTCAAAAGTGTTCACTCACCCATCCAGATCATTGAATTCAGGTGTTCCAATCACTTCCATGGTCACAGGTGTATAAAACCGAGCCCCTAGGCCTGCAGACTGCTTCTACAGACATTAGTGAAAGAATGGGTCACTCTCAGGAGCTCAGTGAACTCCAGCGTGGTACCGTGATCGGATGCCACCTGTGCAACAAGTCCAGTCGTGAAATTTCCTCACTACTAAATATTCCACAGTCAACTGTCAGTGGGATTATAACAAAGTGGAAGCGATTGGGAACGACAGCAACTCAGCCACGAAGTGGTCGGCCACGTAAAATGACAGAGCGGGGTCAGCGGATGCTGAGGCGCATAGTGCGCAGAGGTCGCCAACTTTCTGCAGAGTCCATCGCTACAGACCTCCAAACTTCATGTGGCCTTCAGATCAGCTCAAGAACAGCGTAGAGAGCTTCATGAATGGGTTTCCATGGCCGAGCAGCTGCATCCAAGCCTTACATCACCAAGCGCGATGCAAAGCGTCGAATGCAGTGGTGTAAAGCGCCGCCACTGGACTCTAGAGCAGTGGAGACGTGTTCTCTGGAGTGACCAATCACGCTTCTCCGTCTGACAATCCGATGGACGAGTCTGGGTTTGGCGGTCGCCAGGAGAACGGTACTTGTCTGACTGCAAGGTGGACTGACAAGGTAGAAGTGTCTAATAGTGGGAGTGGACAGTGAGTGGACACTGTTTGAATGTCTACAATTACTGAATGTTTGATAAAACAGGCACAATGAGCTTCACATGTTTTCTTAAAAATGCTTCGACGTCCAGTTTCATCATGAGAATGTCCAAGTTGGGGCATTTTTTGCTAAATATTCCTTCAACCTGACCATCTCGCCACTTCTATGCTCCTTCAAACCCTGTCTGGTTGAAGATCCCTGCCAGAAAAACCAGAATACGTTGTGTTTTGGATGCTGGTATGCTGGTCAACCAGCATGTCCACACTGGGTAACCAGCTAAACCAGCACCAGACCAGCATAAACCAGCTTAGACCAGCTCAGCTCTGTTATTTTCAGCAGGGGTGTTGGAGATTTTACAGCGGTTCGAGCTGAAAGCTGCTGATGTTGCGCTGCCGGTGGGCCGCCAGGTGCAGATTAATAACGCAGGTCTCCCAAGATCAACAGGAAGAATAATCTCTCCAGGCACGAGCTGTCAGGGTGAGGCACCCGGCGTCCAGAGAGAACCGAGACAGATGTCGTCTTCATGGGTAATTCATTTCTGACTCGGCGCTGGGTTCCTTCTGATTACTTGTCAGATGTTGGCGTGTTGATTTGATTGTTTTATTCCATCACTGGCAGCAGGCGATCCTATTATATCTCTAAATATAGTTCATATCTCAGTGATTAACATTGTGCTAACTGCATGGTTCTTCATCTGACGTTCTCCCCAAACCATTAAGTGACCTCAAATGGACTTGGTTGTGTAGCTTACTGTATGATCTGCTGCCAAATTCAGTGATGAGCCATGACGTTTGGGTGGCGCTAAGCTAATGCTAGTACGTTTGAACATATTTTGAATGTTCTAGACTGAATACAAACATCTGAAGTGGTTCATCAAGGGTTCTTTAGTAAACACAATGGTTCTATCTAGATTCATGAACACTCAAAGAACCATCTGTATGCTTAAATGGTTCTTTGCATAGTGAAATTGTTCCTCAGATTGATGGCGCAAAGCTAATGCTAGTACATCTGAACATGTTTTGAATGTTCTAGATTGAATATGAACATCTGAAGTGGTTCCTCAAGGGTTCTATAGTAAACACAATGGTTCTATATAGATTCATGAACACTCAAAGAACCCTTTGTATGCTTAAATGGTTCTTTGCATGGTGAAATGGTTCCTCAGATTGATGGAGCATGTGTTAGAACCATTTTGAAAATAGTTCTATATAGCACCAAAAGGGGTTATTCTATTATTCTGTTAAACTTGACATCATAAGAATAGCAGAACCCTTAGCAGAACAATATAAGACACATTCTCCATCATTCTCCATCAACCATTTCACCATGTAAAGAACCATTTAAGCATGCAAAGGGATCTTTGAGTGTTCATGGTTCTATATGGAACCATTTTACTAAAGAACCCTTGAAGAACCATCTTTTTAAGAATGTAGGTCATGCAGTAAACCATACAAGGAAGTTCTATATAGCTATATATCACTATGGTTCTATATAGCACCAAAAAGGGTTCTATATAGAACCATTTTCTTTACTAAAGAACCCTTGAATGACTATCTTTTTTAAAGGTGTATTTGAGAGTTCAACTATTTGTATCAGTCACTACACAGAAGCCAAAAACAGTGGTCAAGATCCATACCCCACACTTAAAAATTATGGTTCTTCAAGGGTTCTTTAGTAAAGACAACAGTTCTATACAGAACCATGAACACTCAAAGAACCCTTTGCATGACTAAAGTGTTCTTTGCATTGTGAAAGTGTTCTTCAAGATGATGGAGAATGTGCTGTAGATGGTTCTATATAGAACCTTTTTGTAAAGGGTTCTATGTAGCACCGAAACAGTTAGTCTATTGTAACAATAGAAGAACTCTTTTTGGTGCATATAGAACCATGTACGACACAATCTCCGTCAATCTGAAGAACCATTTCACGATGTAAAGTGTTCTTTGAGTGTTCATGGTTCTTAAGAGAACCATTTTCTTTACTAAAGAACCCTTGAATGACCATCTTTTTTAAAGGTGTACTTGAGAGTTCAACTATTTGCATCAATCCACTTCACAGAAACCAAAAACAGTGGTCAAGATCCATACCCCACACTTAAAAATGATCCAAAGTGTTCTTTGAGTGTTCATGGTTCTATATAGAACCATTTTATTTACTAAAGAGCCCTTGAAGAACCATCTTTTTAAGATATTCCATGTCAACTGATTGAATAATAAACAATAAATCAACTTATAGGGCAGGACCCAACTGCCAGGACCTCCTCAGCCCAGTGTGCAAATCACTTTTCATGGCTGTGATGAAGGAAATGAATCTAAAATGAGAATGTAAATATTTTAAACTGTAAATCCTGCCTCAGAGGACGAGGAGGAGGAGGAGGCACCACCACCGTCTGATGGCTGGAATGTCATGCTGAGAAACAAGCAATACTTCAGTGAACACTAATGCGTAAAATGAGTAATTTAACTGTAATGTGCCTGAATAAGACTTACAGCAGTGAAATCAAAGGGCTCCTTCAAGACGACGTGTACGGCATACTGAACACATTCATTTGGCAACATGTTATTTTTCGTACACTCTCAGAAATAAAGGTACTAAACTGTCTCTGGGTCAGTGCCCCTCTCATCACTGGGGTGGAACCCTAAAGGGTCCATCTCGGTACCTTTAGTCAGGGAACATAACTGAACCATAATCCACTGAAATGATATGTTCTAAGCTGTACTGACTCCACACACCCCGTCTCGTCTCCAGGCTTTTATTTTACTGTTCTGTTTAAAACATTCGGTTATGAAAAGGTACAAATACGAACTTTTCACCTGGAGAAACTTATTTAAGGTGCTGGACCTGAAGTTGAAATGTTGGTTTGTAGCAGAGATGTAGCTGTTGCCTGTATAAAAACATGATTATTCCAACTTTGATTTATGTCTCAAAAAACAAAATGCATTAGGTTGTTTCTGACCGAGTCTACAGACTAATATTCCATTTCATGGCATTTCCCTTGGTTCCCTGATAAGTTGTGAGTAACTCCAAGGCAGGTTAACTGTACAGTACACCATTGACACAGTGTTGTACAATTCAGTAAAAAGCATAAACACACACAAAGCCCAGAGTCCTGGTTTCGACACAGGAAGGATAATCATGTGCGTAGAAACTGCATCAACCTTAGGGATTAGATTGAAGAGAAAATGCATGTAGAAAGTCAGAAGTGTGTGTGTGTGCTCCACTGTAAGGACGCTTGTTTTTGTTTGTTTTGTATTGTTCGTGTGTATGTTTTGATGTTTCCCAGCTAGATGAGAGGTTTTCCATCATGTCCAGTGAGTTAGCAGCCGAGAGTGACTTTCCACTGTGGATCAGAGGCTTTTTAGGCTGTCTGTTTGGGTGACACTACATCACAGCTATGATGCAGCCTGGACCGGCCGCTGTATCACAGCTACAAGGCTCTCTGGACCTGATCAACGTGACATCGCAGCCTGGGCCGGCTGCATGTTTGACACTGCACTGCCGCTGTGGGGCTGCCTGGACTGGTATTGTTCAGTTGTATGAGCTGTGCTACACCGCAGCTACGAGGCCTTTCAGGCCGGCTGCCTATGCGACGCTACATCACAGCCACGTGGCTGCCTGGACCGGCCGCTTGAGTGACACTGTATTGTGGTTATGAGGCTCTCTGGACTGGGGACCTGATTGACGTGACATCACAGCCTGGGCCGGCTGCTTGGATGATGCTGCACTGCAGCTGTGGGGCTGCCTGGAGTTGCATGATCAGTGCTACACCACAGCTACGAGGCCTCTCGGGCCGCCTGACATTGCAGCTACGTGGCTGCCTGGGCTGGCCACTTGGGTGACACTGTATCATGGCTACTAGGCTCTCTAGACTGGGGACCTGATCGATGTAACATCACTGCCTAAGCTGGCTACCTGGGTGATGCTGCACTGCAGCCGTGGGGCTGCCTGGTCTGGTAGTGTTCGGCTGCATGAGCAGTGCTACGCCACAGCCACAAGGCCTCTCAGGCTGGCTGCGTAAGCGACGCTACATCACAGCTACGTTGATGTCTGGGCCGGCTGCTTGGGTGACGCTGCATTGCAGGTATGAGGCTGCCTGGACTGGTGGTGTTCGGCTGCAGGAAAATGCTCCCCCTTTGTGGCTAAGGACTCTTTCCGGGCTAGCTAAGAGACTCGATAACACGGTCAGTGGAATCTCCCTCACTAGCTGTGGGACCCGTGGAGGTGTGTGTGTTATGTATTGTTGATTACGTATTTTGTTACTTTCTGATTGTAAAGCGTCCTTAAGCATTTGAAAGGCACTATATGAATAACCGTCATGATGATGATGATGATGAGAAGTAGATAGTACAACAGATAGTCCAGTTTTAATATTAATGAGTGCTAAAGTCAACAGTGTTCCAGTAATACACCAACAGTGAATCAGAAAGAAAGAGATCACTCACTGGAAGAGACAGGATTGGATCTGCCCTCCAACTTGCTATAATGTATGCATCGATGACATGTACATCCTTTTCATGACAATCAATTCAGTAATTATTCTGACTGACACAGTAGGTAATTCTCAACATGCCAAATGCAATCAGCGCGTGCAATCACTTGTACCAACATACCTGATGTATTCCAGTTCCACTGATCACCTTGAAACAGCAGTTGGCTCTAATATTGTATCAGGCAGACAGAAACAGAAGTAAACAGCACATTTATGTGTAGTGATATTGATGTGGTGGTAAAGTGAACTTACTGTTGCTTCTACTTCTTGATATAAACCCAATGACATGAAGTGTGGTCAGCTACAGGCAACGTCAACTACTGGCTCATCTGCGGTCCTCATCGTGTACAGAGCATAACCAAGCTCGAAACAATGTTCAGATATTGAATACTTGTATTCATGGTCCTTGAGGGCCTCAAAGAGCAGATATGCATGAAGTGCCACATCTTTTGAGGTGAACTTTACTTCTGTGGTAAGATGGAGGTAATCCACCGCTCTGCTGACTGCTGGGTGGAAAAATAACAGAATGCCAATGTTGTTTGTTTGTGTGTGTGTATATATACATTATATGGACAAAAGTATTGGGACACACCTCTTGATCATTGGATTCAGGTGTTTCCTTCAGTCTCATTGCCACAGGTGTATAAAATCAAGCACCGAGCTATGCAGCCTGCCTTTACACACATTAGTGAAAGAATGGGTCTAAAGAACTCACTGAATTCGAGCGTGGTGCTGTGATAGGATGCTGCCGTTGGGACGAGTCAGTTTGCAAAATTTCTTCCTTCCTAGATTTTCCACCATCAGCTGTGAGTGTATTATTGAAAAGTAGAAGTGTTTAGGAACCACAGCAGCTCAGCCACGAAGTGTCAGACCACGTAAAGTTCCAGAGCGGGTCTCCGAGTTCTGAGGATCATAGAGCATAAAAGTCTCCAACGCTCTGCTGATCAATAACTACAGAGTTCAAACCTCCTCTGGCATCAACATCAGCACAGAAACTGTGGAGCTTCATTGCATGAGTTTCCATGGCTGAGCAGCTGCATGCAAGCCTTACATCATCAAGCACAATGCCAAGCGTCAGATGGAGTGGTGTAAAGCGCCGCCACTGGACTCAGTGGAGCAGTGGAGCAGTGGAAACATTTTCGTCGAAGTGACGAATCAAACTTCTCTGTCAGTCTGATGGACGAGTCTGGGTTTGGCGAATGCCAGGAGAACGTTACCTGCCTGACTGCACTGTGCCAGCTGTAAAGTTTGGTGGAGGAGGGATGATGATATGGGGCTGTTTTTCAGGGGTTGGTCTAGAACCCTCAGTTCCAGTGAGGGAAAATCTTAAAGCTTCAGCACCAAGACATTTTGGACAACTGTACGCTTCCAACTTTGTGGAACAGTTCCAGCATGACTGAGCCCCAGCGCACAAGGCAGCTCCATAAAGAGAATATCTGAATATTTAGGGGTCGTGTTCTCCCCAGTATATGTAATGATTATGGCCTTGCCATGACACATGGTGATTTTCACCCCATGCCTTATTCTGGATGTGAAGAGGGACACTGTGACCATGGCCAGAAAAGATACCATTTACCTCATCAATACACTCACTCCTAATGTGGAACTTGGAATTTACATCAAAAGAGTCTGTCAGTGTGTTTTCTAATGTTACATTTGTTGAGCACTGCACATAGGACACTTTTCCTGAACAACAGGTCTCACAAAGGCTCTTGGCACTGGGTGATTTTGGTTCTACACTGGATGGACATGGCTTGGCACTGGGTAAACTCGGTTCTACACTGGATGGACATGACTTGGCACTGGATGAACTCTGCTCTGCACTGGATGGACATGGCTTGGCACTGGGTGAACTTGGTTCTGCACTGGGTGGACATGGCTTGGCACTGGGTGAACTTGGTTCTGCACTGGGTGAACATAGTTTGGCACTGGGTGAACATGGTTCTGCACTGGATAGACATGGTTTGGCACTGGGTGAACTTGGTTCTGCACTGGATGGACATGGCTTGGCACTGAGCGGACTTGGTTCTTCACTGGATAGACAGCTTGGCACTAGGTGGACATGACTTGGCACTGGATGGACATGGCTTGGCACTGGATGAACTCGGTTCTGCACTGGGTGAACATGGTTTGGCACTGGGTGAACATGGTTCTGCACTGGGTGGACATGGCTTGGCACTGGGTGAACTTGATTCTGCACTGGATGGACATGGCTTGGGACTGAGCGTACTTGGTTCTTCACTGGATAGACACAGCTTGGCACTAGGTGGACATGACTTGGCACTGGATGGACATGGCTTGGCACTGGGTGGACATGGCTTGGCACTGGATGGACACGACTTGGCACTGGGTGGACATGGCCTGGCACGTGTAGTGTAGAAAACTACATTTTGCATGCAGCTTTTTTCTGTCGCTTGCTCTGAAACTATTTCCTAATAGCGCAGCTACAAACTCCGTGAGCCGCTGAAGTGAAGAGGCTTCAGAAAGCGGGATCAGGCTGAGGCGTGGGTTCACCCAGGGCCTCTTCAGGTCTTTTTCTGGCAGAGTGGAGAGCCCTCAGCTGCCTGTGGGAAATAATCTCGACTGAGGAGAAAGACTCAATTTGGTGCGAATTACTCACAGCTGCATTAGAAATGATGGTGGGGCGCGCAGACTGATTGCAGGAGAACGAGGGAGAAACAGAACAGCAGGCCAACAAAAGCAACAGAACGCCTGAAGACTGAATCAGAGGTGTGATGTAAGCCAGTGAGAACTCTGACTATGAGAGCCAGACCTTCAGTTTGGGTCTTAAACGACAAAACTTGGTCAAAAACAAGGGAAGAATAACTCTACACTCTTAAAGTTGGTTCTTCAAGGGTTCTTTAGTAAAAAAAATGGTTCTGTATAGAACCATGAACACTCAAAGAATCCTCTGCATGATTAAAGGGTTCTTTGCATCATGAAAGGGTTCTTCAGAAGAGAATGTGCTGTAGATGGTTCTATATAGAACCTTTTTGAACAGGTTCATAGCACCCAAAATGTAAAGCTTGTAATGATAGAAGAAACCTTTTGGGTGCTATGTAGAACCCTTTTCAAAAGGTTTCTAAGTAGAACTATCTGTACCACATTTACACACATTTTCCGTCAAACTGAAGAACGCTGTAATCTTGCAAAAGGTTCTTTGTGTGCTCGTGGTTCTATATAGAGCCATTTTCTTTGCTGAAGAACCGTTTTAAGAACCATCCTTTTAAAGAATATATGATGAGGCTCATTTCTGCTAGCATCCTTATAGGGTTTCTAATAGTATGTTAGCTAATGCAAATGGTTTTTTGTGTGTTCCTCAGTAAAGAGTTCTGGCATAGAGCTGCTGCCACTGTTTTCCATTCCTAACAACCCCCCAGAACCTGCTTAGACTGCAACTTGCATTCACAGTCAGTGACATATCTAGAACCTCCAGAAGGGCTTCAGTTTTTTCTTGTAAAATTGGTCCCACTATAAATCAAACTGTGATTGATTCCTAATGATGTTGGCAGTTAGTCTAACATGTAAGGCCTTCAGTCCAGCTCAAGTCCTAGCCAATGGGACAGAGAGAAAAATCCTGATCGGATCATTTTCTGTTTCAAGATTTTAACCCTTTTGTTTCCAACCAGAACTTAACAGTTAAATAAGGGTATACTTACAGAGGTTATTACAACAAACATGATGACTCTATTAAATAAAAACGAGCTAAAAAATTATTTTTTTTTAGTTCACAGAAATCATTAGGCCTTCTTCAAATGCCTACAAGGCCCTGAGGGTCTGACTATACAGTTACAGTTACAGGTTAAATTGTATGCTAATGATTTTGAAACATTCACTGCTATTCTAGAAGGCACAGCTGATGCAGGAGTCTTTGTGCTTTAGTAAAGAGCTGTAGTTGGCCACAGCCACGTCGAACACAAAGAGAGTTTTGTCTCACAGTTTAGTCTGAGCCTTACTACGTCTTTCTTCCTCTGCCGTCAGTGTTAGACTGACTAGTAAGTCTTTATAGGAAAGCCTGTTCACTCTGCGGCCATCTTGGCAACGCTGTCAGGCAGTTATTTCCAGACTGGACTCAATTAAAGTCAAAGTTTATTTATATAGCAATTTTAAAGCAGGTCTTGTCGCATACGGAGCCCTGCTGGTGACACTGTATAAATAAATAAAATAATGTGTGACAGCGACGTGATGCGACAAGGTGGTCGGAGGTCATTCTTTGCGACAAAGTTGAGCAAAGCGATGTGGTGATGACCAATAAATATTGAGCATCCGGCAGCGCTGTACGCACTTTATGTACGATCCTTTTTTGGTTCCCAGATAATTTTTCCTACTAGAGATAGAATAATGGAGGCACTGCAAATAGAAAGTAATCACAAAGACCAAATTTATAATAATATAATAATAATAATAATAATAATTATAATAATCTAAAAAATAAAAACACACACAAGCGATTTCTCACCAGGATTTTTCTTTTTATTTTATCTGATTTGTGCTTGGCGTCAGTGAAGCCATGGCAACCAGCTGGAGTTCAGGAATGCCCTCAGGTAATGAGTGACCAGCGATTTGAACAACAAGAGGTGAAAAGTTGCTGCCAGTTTGAACGCAGGATAAGGTTTGACCATTAATGTAAAATATTAAATTACAGAAAAGTGATAAAGCGGGTGAAACAATGGCTCTGATTAAATAGTTTGAGTCTGTGCAGCAGCAGCATCACCAGAAGGGTCAGTTTGTGCAGGTGAGGTTTGCACAGGGTCTCTCTTTGAATGAGGAGAGACCAAAATACTTAAAAACAAAGCTCAAATTTCTGTCTCAGACACGTTTGAACTCATCAGTATAATCTGACAAAACCCTCATAACTGTAGCGTTTGGTAACACAAAAAACATAATTCTTCATGTTGTTCTGGCTACTGCGCTTCCACACATCTGCACAAGGGGGGGCTTTTCCCGCTCGTGCCAGAATTGCATCAACCCCTATCTGCTTGTGGTGTAACCAGCAAGCTGATTGGCTCTTTTTCTTGAAGGGCGGGTCTTTCTCCATAAACAGACACCATGTTGAGGGTTATGAGCTTTCCCACTCATATTTCAACCCAGGACCGTCTCCTCCTTTAAAATGTCTCTGCTTTTACTTCCTAACAGAACAAAGCCAGCAAGCCACCCCTGACTTCACAATAAGAGTCCTTATAGAATAACCCAGCGAATAAATGTTGAAGAACTGATACTCCAAAATTAACGTGCAGAGCATGTTGAAGATGCTACTATATGATTAATGGGCAATGTGTTAACATGGCTGTAGATGTTAGTCGTCTATTTATTGTGCTAATTGTTGTATTTCAGGTATAAAAGTCCAAAAGGATTTAAACCCAGTCACAATCAGACCTTCTAAACCACACTGTTAATTGCTAACTCAGGTGTGCACTTGTGTGATCTCCATAGAAAAGCATGCCCAATGCTAAGCGTGGGCTAGAGGGGTATAAAGCCCCCCAGCACTGGGCTGTGGAGCAGTGGAACTGCGTTCTCTGGAGTGATGGAGCTCCATCCAATACCTTTAGGATGAGCTGGAGTGGCCTTTGTTGTTGTTCCTAATGATGTGGATGATGAGTGTAATTACATCTCCATTATCTCTTCATTGACCTCAGAATGGAATTGGATGATGGAACAGAAAATTGGAATGACTGATTGATTGGTTGATTGATTTTGGCAACTAAGCGTCTTCAAGGGCATCTGCAGGAGCTAATAAATGTCACACACAATTTTAATTTAGACCCAGACGGTCTTCTCTTTCTCACTGAGCCTGAGCTGCTCTCGAGGGACAGGAAGCAGATTCTCTACAAAAGAGTTTAAAGCCTTTCATTTGTTTCAGATCACTGACTGATCCCTGAGGCTGGAGATGTGGAGAGAGATGGAGTTTTGCCATGGAGATAAGCACAGACCTGTGTACAGTAATGCTCTGTTTTATCACTGTCCAGAAACTGACCACAAGGTGTTTCTAATGAAGTGGTCAGTTAGTGGAAGCACAAGGTGGGTGTTTCTAATAAAGTGGCCAGTGAGTGGAAGCACAAGGTGGGTGTTTCTAATAAAGTGGCCAGCGAGGGGACGCACAAAGTGGGTGTTTCTAATAAAGTGGCCAGTGAGGGGACGCACAAGGTGGGTGTTTTTAACAAAGTGGCCATTGAGTGGAAGCACAAGGTAGGTGTTTCTAATAAAGTGGCCAGTTTGTGGAAGCACAAGGTGGGTGTTTCTAATAAAGTGGCCAGTGTGTGGAAGCACAAGGTGGGTGTTTCTAATAAAGTGACCAGTTTGTGGAAGCACAAGGTGGGTGTTTCTAATAAAGTGGCCAGTTTGTGGAAGCACAAGGTGGGTGTTCTAATGTCTGATTTCCTACTTGAAAAGTCATAATTATGAAGTCCTTCATGGAGAATTTCAGGGTGTTTTTATGCAAGTTTGGGGAAAAAACACTTTTTTGGATTTCTTTGGGCCTCAATAGGACTATTTACCAAAATGGTTCTTTGCATAGTGAAATGGTTCTTCAGATAGATGGAGAATGTTTTGTATACGTTTCTAAATAGAACCTTTTTGAAAATGGTTCTATATAGCACTGAAAAGAGTTCTGCTATTGTTACAGTGTCAAGCGATAACCCTTTTGGTGCGATATAGAACCCCAGCAGCACTGCTGTGTCTGATCCACTCACACCAGCACAACACACACTAACACACCACCACCACGTCAGTGTTACTGCAGTGCTGAGAATGATCCACCACCCAAAGAGTACCAGCTCTGTGGGGGTCCATGGGGGTCCTGACCACTGAAGAACAGGGTAACAAAGTATCAGAGAAACAGATGGACTACAGTCTGTAACTGTAGAACTACAGAGTGAAACTATACGGTCAGTGGAGCCGATAAAGTGGACAGTGAGTGTTTAAAAAGGAGGTGGTGTTAATGTTCTGGCTGATCAGTGTGTGTAACCCAAACATCTACTGTTCTCAATCAGCTCTAACGTGATTCATCACTGAGATCTACAGTAATTGTGGCTGGACCTAAAGGCAGCCTGAGCTTCAGCTTCATCAGAATTATAATTCAGGATTATGGCACATTCAGTCTCAGGACTTCCGTGTTTCAGAGAGATGTTTGTGCGCCTTGGGCTGCTCCCGTCAGAAAGTCTTTTTTTCATCTCGGTGTGAAAAACATCCCCCCTTCCTGTCTCACGATCTCATTCCCATTCCCTCCCACACCACCTACAAACTCTCTTTGGGTTCCGCTGTCTTATACAGGACTTGGAGCACGATTTGACTGGAGCGAGAGGACAGATATATCTCAGGACTCGTTTAGAAATGTCTGTGATCCAGTTTAGAACCGCTGTGCTGCAGCGAAGTGATGATCGTCAGTCTCAGGAAATCCTCGTTAATCAATTATTTGGGTTTTTACTGTATTTGAAAAGGTGCTGGCTGCCCTTTACAGTGTGGGAGCACTTCGTGTTGAATAGAACATCAGAGATGGTTTAAATGTACTCGGAATAGAACCTCATTACATTAACATACGTTACCATCTCGTATGTGTTGGTTGGGGAGGGCAAGGGGGGAATTCAATGGCCACAGGGTTCTATGTTCTCATGGTTCTATGTTCCCAGGATCCTAGGTTCCCTGGGTTGTATGTACCCAGGGCACTAAGTTTCCAGGGTACTGTATTCACAAGGCATCATGAACCCAGGGTCCTATGTTCCCAAAGTTCTATGTTCCCAGGGTTCTATGTTCCCAGAACCTTATGTTCACAAGGCTCTATGTTCCCAAAGTTCTATGTTCTCATGGTTCTATGTTTCCATGGCCCTTTGTTCCCATAACCTTATGTTCCCAAGCTTCTATGTTCCCAAAGCCCTATGTTCCCTGGGTTCTATGTACCCAGGGCACTAAGTTTCCAGGGTACTGTATTCACAAGGCATCATGAACCCAGGGTCCTATGTTCCCAAAGTTCTATGTTCCCAGAATTCTATGTTCCCAAAGCTGGTTCCATATCCCCAGGGCCTAATGTTCCCAATGCCATATGTTCCCAGTATTCTATATTCCCAAGGCCCTATGTTCCCACGGTTCTATATTCCCAAGGCTGTATGTTCCCAGGGTTCTATGTTCCCAAAGCCCTTTTTTCCCAAGCCCCTAGGTTCCCAGGGTTCTATGTTCCCGGTGTCCTATGTTCCTAATGTCCTATGTTCCCAAAGTTCTATGTTCCCATGGTTCCATATTCCCAATGCCTTATGTTCCCTGTGCCCTATGTTCACAGCACCCTATGCTCTCAGGGTTCTATGTTCCCAGCGTTTTATGTTTCCAGGGTTATACGTCCCCAAAACCTTGGATCTCCAAAATGTAAGTTAATGTTATGACATTTTTCTTTCAAATAATTTTGGATCTTCTCTGTTCCTCCATTTATTCAGTTTAGCTGCTTTAGAAACTCGAACCATAAGTTCCTGTTGGTTCCTGTTTGGGTCAGTTTGGATTTTTAATTGTATGGTGTTCTGTGTTCCCAGGGTTCTATGTTCCCAAGGCCCTACATTTCCAGGCCCCTATGTTCCCAGGGCTCTATGTTCCCAAGGCCCTATGTTCCCAGGGTTCAATGTTCTCAGGTCCCTATGTTCCCAAAGCCCTATGTTCCAAGTGTTCTATGTTCCTAAGGCTGTATCTTCCCAGGGCTCTATATTCCCAAGGCCCTATGCTCTCAGGGTTCTATGTTTTTAGGGTTATACATCCCCAAAACCTTGGATCTCCAAAATGTTATGACATTTTTCTTCCAAATAATTTTCAATCTGTTCTGTTGCTCCACTCATTCAGTTGAGCTGCTTTAGAAACAGGGGTTCTATGTTCTCAAGGCTGTATGTTCCCAGGGTTCTATATTCCCAATGCCCTATGTGGGTGGAAAAGCACCCTAGTTAACAATATGAAGTGGTCATGAAGTCTAGAGAAGGATCTTCACACACTGATACTGATAAAAAAACAGCCTTTGGAACTGTTCTTGAGTGCCAGTGTAGAACGCAAAGAGCAGAGAAATGTGAATGGTAGAAAATAAATAATATGACAGTGACTGTATGAAGGCTTCAGTAGCTCTAGATCTTCCTCTTAAGACCAAGTGCACTGTTTTTTTTCTATTCCTATCTCCTTATCAAAGCTCTCTCTCTCTCTCTCTCTCTCTCTCTCTCTCTCTCTCTCTCTCACACACACAGTGAGAGTGGTTTCTCTGTGTGAATGCAGGGAGGCTCACGTGACTGTTTATCTGAGGTAATTCTCCGGCTCAGTAGTGCGGCGAGAATCAGAGGAGAGGATGGCCGTGTAAACAAAAATTACAGGAAGCACGACCCCGTACTGCTTTCATGTTTGCCGCCGCCTCCACGTTTGAATGCAAATGCGCTCTTTGTTGTGTTCCTTTCTTCAGCGCGACACACAACTGCATGAAATGGTTCTATTTGCACAGCACACCCGTCCAACAGCATTCAAACAACCCGACTGAATGTACGTGGTTCATGTGATCTGCCTGAAGACTCGTTCCGGGGTAAATATAAATGTGAATATATACTGAAAAGCACAACATTTTAAATGGAAACAAAAGGTGTATTTCTCAAGATAAAAAAGAACAAATGCAGACCTCAGTTCAAATTAAGTTGGGACAGTGTGTGAAGTACAAATAGAACCAGAGAATTCACTTATTCAGCATAGCTAAATAAGGAGAGTTCGGTATACAGAACCGACACACTGTGAACCTCAAACGCTGCTGTCTCCGCCTTCAAATACAAATCCTGCATCTACAAAATAGGCGGTAAAACAGGCCGATTCCAAAATCCTGAACTTTACTAACAGTCTTGACTCTTTAATACTTACACCCACAAAATTTACACACACCAGCCCACGTTCTAGCCCAGCAGGTACTGTGAGGAACGAAACCACGACAACAGAGCAGCAAGGAAAATGGCAGACTGTGTGCAGAAATGTAGCTCCAGGCTGTGAAGAGATGACGGCACTTTTCATTCCCTTCACAAGAACCAACCTGTCAGCCTGTCAGATGTTGGAGAGGGTCTAGATTAGTCCAGGTGGATGTTGGAAAGGACCTAGATTCGTCCAGGTGGATGTTGGAGAAGGTCTAGATTAGTCCAGGTCGATGTTGGAGAGGGCCTAGATTAGTCCAGGTGGATGTTGGAAAGGATCTAGATTAGTCCAGGTGGACATTGGAGAGGGTCTAGTTTAATCCAGGTGGATGTTGGAAAGGGTCTAGATTAGTCCAGGTGGATGCTGGAAAGGATCTAAATTAGTCCCAGTGGATGTTGGAGAGGGCCTAGATTAGTCCAGGTGGATGTTGGAGAGAATCTAGATCAGTTCAAGTGGATGTTGGAGAGGGCCTAGATTAGTCCAGGTGGATGTTGGAGAAAGTCTAGTTTAATCCAGGTGGAAGTTGGAAAGGGTCTAGATTAGTCCAGATGGAAGGTGGAAAAAGTCTAGATTAGTCCAGGTGGATGTTGGAGAGGGTCTAGATTAGTCCAGGTGGATGCTGGAGAGGGCCTAGATTAGTCCAGGTGGATGTTGGAGAGGGTCTAGATTAGTCCAGGTGGATGTTGGAGAGGGTCTAGATTAGTCTAGGTGGATGGTGGAGAGGGTCTAGGAAGGAGCATGCAGCGCTTGTGGTAGGAGGTGTTGATGGTAAAGATACCCTAATGATCCTCTCAGCTGTCCTTACAATCCACGGTACAGTCCTGCGGCCTGAGACGGTGCAGTGTCTAAACCAGACAGTGAGACAGCTGGTCAGGGCGCTCTTTACTGTCCCCTTGTAGAATGTAGTGAGGATGGAGGGGGCGGGGGGCGTTTGTTCTCTTCATCCACCACATGGGGTGAAATTGCTGCTGGACTTTCTTGGCTAGGCAGGTGTTGTTCAGGGTCCAGGTGAGGTCGTTGGTGAAGTGCATACCAAGGACCTTGACTCTCTCCGCAGTCCCTTTAGTGTGCAGTGGTGAGTGATCACAGCTGAATGCTCATGACCTTTGCTCCCTCAGATGGCACTACATTGAAAACCTGTTGCTTTTGTAATACTTTGATAAATCCTTGTCAATATGTCTGTTTGCTGGATCAATAAACGCGAGTTAAGACAGAACTATTCACAGTGGCAGTCATATATATAATATATCTTAAACGCTGCTGACTTTTCTGGACGTGAGCTCAACTGAAATAAACTGATGCACACTGGACGCAACCTTCCAGACTGTTCATGTGCAAACTGTGACCGTCTACAGTGACTTCAGGACATAAATATAGCACAATAGAAAATGCTTCTTGTTATCTAGGTGCTCAGCTCCACTCAGGCGTAATAGACTCAACTGCTAATCAATAATTGCAATCTAGCGAGGCTTTAACTGAACCACATGAGCTGGTTAGAGCAAAGGCTCCAAGAGAACAACAAAGCCTTCTGTGGACCACTGCTGCAGAGGCCACACTCACATACATACTAGTACTTTTACTTTATTATTTGTGGTAAAATCACTGTAACACACGGCCTCAAGTGGCCACTTGCTTTTATACAATGGCTACAACATCAAATATGATAAAACAGATCACTTATCAATAAGTAGTTTGTTATAATAATACTAAAAATCACAATAAACAATTCTTTCACAAAGAAATGCTGTTTGGTTATAGTGCCAAGTGATCATGGATCACTGAAGGAGAACAAGAACTTTCACCAATCATTTATATTGCAGTCATTTCATGAATGTTTTCATTTTTGTCGTAAAATAATGAAAATCTTACAATATAGTGTAGTTAAATGCAGAAGCCTTCATATTATAAGCAGTGTTCACTGTCCAAAGTGCCAACAATAATTCAGATATCGTTGTTGTCGGAGGAAAACCTCGTATCTCCATTTTTGATCTTTTCAGTTTTTGACATAATTTGAAAATACCTGTTACCCTTTACATTGTATGTAATTTTCATGATGAATAAACCAAAAGAAATGACCCAAAAAAGTCTTTCATTAAAGTAAAGTAGGTTTTTTCCTTCTCCTGTAAAGTTACCTATTTGGAGATACAAGGTTTTCTTCTGACAACAGTGATATTAATAATAATGCTAATTTCTGCTTCCATCTCCATGTGATTTCCTGTATTATGTTAGCATCAAGCTAATGGTTCCACTCTGTTTTTTCACACTGAGTCTAATATGACAGATTTGTCAGATCCACCAAAAACACGCACATTTGAAGTATTCAAGTAAACATTCTTTACTTTTTATTTTGCAGTTTTATGAAACATTAAGTAAATATTTCATTTCAAAACTAACTGAATACTAATGCAGGAGGGGTTTAGCAAGCTTGCTATCTTTTAGACTGATTATTAAGAAAAGAAGCTGTCGATCTCTCAGTTTAAACAAAACCAAGATTTTGCTTGATTTAGCAGTGCACTCAGTGGTCCATGTGAGCAACATTCACAATACTATTATTAATTAACTATTAATACTATTGTTTTTAGTGAATAATTATTGCTGAATTCAGTTGTTGTGAAGCAGTCATAGGTGTGCATATTTCCAGAACTATCAATTTTATAATTGTAAATCTGTTTGCTCAGATTATAACTCGTTGATTTTAGCAGTGAACAGTAACTATTAGAGCTAGGCCAGGGGTCGGCAACATGTGGCTCTTTCACTGTCCTGTTGTGGCTCCACAGCAGAATCAGATTTGTAGGTAAAAATAAAATAATCCTCCTTTACAGTAAAATAAAGCTCTGCTGATCGTTCAACACAGTTTAACAATAAATGGTCTTAAACTCTGGAGTTAATGCAGAACTGCTGATTCACCCTTTAACCCTGAAGATCAGCACAGACTGCTGGTCACCATAGCAACACAGACCACAATCTCGCCTAGCTAGTAGATTACAAAACGGTAAAGAGAGAGATTTAAGATGAACATTGATAATTTAGAGATGAATGGACTTATTTGTGTTTATAATCACTCCAGCTGGTTTCCTCATACGTTAAATCTGCCACGAGAAACTGAAACAAAAAGTCACGAGGCTGAAGTTTCTCATTCGCCAGCTTCTTGTTCGAATTCTCTCGTTCCACCTTAAGTGGTGCAGCAGTTACATTCTGGCGCCTCAGGCACCATTTAAGGTGGAATGGGAAAATTGGAACAAGAAGCTGGCGAATGAGAAGCGACTTCAGCCTCATGAAAGGTCAAATGTTGAGAGATATTTTAGAAGAAACTGTTCTACCTTTGAGGAAAAGTTTCCTGCCAGAGATGCGAGAAAAGTGGCTACAGATGAGATAAAGCTTAAATCAGAGCAAAGTAAGTCTGTGTTTTCATGTGTATTTAATTTGTTAGCCTGTACTAACACATTAGCACATACTCAGACATATTTACAGCCAAGATGGTAAAATTCAAACATTTGGGTTGCCGACCACTGAGCTAGGCCTTCAGTTTGTCAAAGACTAGAAAAAAAAATTCTACATTAATGTTAATTTCTGTTAGCACCTATATGGGATTCTAAGACAATGTTAGCATTAGGCTAACAGCAAGTCACATGAAAATTTGTGGTCAGACATTGGGCATCTGAACCTTATAAAAGACATTCCATATATTTTACTTGAAGCTTGTAACAGACATTATAGGTAACACTTTCTATGAATGTCACCTTTGTAAGCATCTATAAACACATTCATAACATTTCATAATGCATTCATAAGGCATTATAAACATGGCTATAAATATTTATAAAAATGCATTACACGTTATAGCCATGTTTATTATGCATTATGAATTGTTAACATAATACATTATAAGTATTGATCATAACAAATTATAAGAGCTCATAAGTTGTATTTGTCCACTCTAAGTAAAGTGAAGCGTACTGTACTAAAGCCTCCTCCAGTGTTCAGAGTGAGGCTTCAAGTTGAAGTATTTACTGAAGGATTTACTGAAACACTAAAACATTCACAGTAAAGCACATTACAGGCTTCAAATGTCAGAGTTTAAACTAGAGCTGCCCTCAGTGTTTTACCCAATGTGGGAAAGGTAATCTACACCACCGTTAGCTTGGTAATGTACACCACCGTTAGCTTTGTCTTTACGCTCTCCAAGCTGGGACTGACTTCTTTGGCACTGACAGTATAACATGTTATTAACACTACTTATAATGCATTATATTAACAATTCATAATGTATAATAAACATGACAATAAAGTGTAATTCAGTGTAATTCATTTTTATAAATGTTTATAATCGTGTATATAATGCCGTATGAAGGCATTATAACATGTTATAAATGTGTTTATAGATGCTTACAAACATGACATTCATAGAAAGTGTTACCACATTATCATACATCTGAGCTTGTCTGTATCAGTTTTACAGTGACTCTTTCAGTAAAGGGTCCTGTCATAGAGCTGCCGCCACTGTTTAACCTGTTTTTCCTTACAAAACTAATTGTAAATCAAAGTGTGTTTGGTTGATTCCTCTGTCACTCTGTAATCTATTGTGTAAGGCCTTCAGTCCAGCTCCTGAAGTTCTAACCAATGAGAGAGCTCGCTCAGCTTTATCTACCTAGATAACACAAAGGAAAAATCCTGATTGGACAGTTTTCCATTGAGCGTTTCAAGGTGCTAATGCTTTTGTTTCCGACCAAAACTTAACAGTGAAATAATAGCATTAGTACAATACCTGATTGTAGTAATGCTGTATATTAACTTGAGTTGAAATCAAAGTTTGTCAAATAAATAAATTATTTTTAGCTCCCATAAATCGCTAGGCATTCTCTGAAGGCCTAGAATGTTCTGAGGGCATTTTTGGCTGGGGGAGGGGGCAGTTCTCACATTTACCACATGTGGACACAACATCATTAGCATGTTGAGGTTTTCCTGTTATGAATATTAAAGAAGCTTTATAAACTCCCACTCACTGTGTACACAGCAGGAGGAAAACAGCGTAGTTTGTCGAGCACCCGTACCCGCCGCTCTCAGCGACCTTATTTCACTCTCACACTCTGAAAGGCAGTGAAGGAACTTTGATCTCGTCCACTGCTGAAAGCTGAATGAAGCAGCTCCAGAATAATGGCAGAGATTATATTATAATACTGGAAATAAATGTCAGATCAAACACTAAGAGAGAGAACAGCGAGGCCTATTTCAGTCAAAGAGACTTAATTATGTCTCTCATACACACTCGTGCACATATTTAGACGCCAGTGGGGAACTCACTGATAAAATACATGTCTTTAATTGTTTAGCTGATTTTTTATTTAATAGACTGAGTAGATTAACTCTATATTGTAGTAATGCTATTATTCCACTGTTAGGTTTGGATGATTAATATGCTGTCATTAAAAGGCTGTATTACTGTTTTTGGTGTTCGGTGTTGAAATGGCATTACATTTGCTAAACTTGTTTGGGACTTAGGACTTGAATTGACACTAGTCTGTATTGATCTGAGGCTTGAAGCGAGACCTGTGTGTATTGACTAAAGACTTGAGACTTAGCTGTCTTGTTTTGTTACATGCATCAAGATGAATAAAGACTTGACTGTATTCATTCAGAACTTAACTGGAGACTAGCCTATACTGACTCAGGACTTGACTTGATAGACCCGCCTTTTATTGACTTGGGCCTGAATTGAGGCTTGACTGTATAGACTTGGGACTTGAATCGAGACTTGCTTTTATTGATTGGGACTTGAATTAAGACTTGTCTGTACTGACCTGGGACTTGAATCCAGACTTGCCTGTATTGACCTGGGACTTGAATCCAGACTTGCCTGTATTGACCTGGGACTTGAATCCAAACTTGCCTGTATTGACCTGGGACTTAAATTGAAACTTGACTCTATCGATTTGGGATTTGAATCGAGACTTGACTGTATTGATTTGGGACTTAAATTGAGACTTGTCTGTATTGACTTGGCACTTGAATCGAACATTGACTGTATTACCTTGGGACTTGGATCAAGACTTGGTTGTGTTGACTCGGGACTTAAATCCAGACTTGCTTGTATTGACTTGGGACTTGAATCGAGATTTGACTGTATTGACTTGGGATTTCATTTTAAACTTGTGAATTCACACTAGTCTGTGTTGACCTGGGACTTGAAGCAAGACTTGTCTGTACTGACTTGAGACTTACCTGTCTTGTTTCATTGCATGAATCGAGACTTGACTCTATTAATTCAGAAACAGACTGGAGACTAGCCTATACTGACTTAGGATTTAACTTGAGACTTGCCTGTACTGACTTGAGACTTGACTTGATAGACCTGCTTGTATTGACTTGGGACTTAAATTGAGACTTGACTGTATTGATTTGGGACTTAAATGGAAACTTAACTGTATTGATTTGGGACTTAAATTGAGAATTGACTGTATTGATTTGGGACTTAAATGGAAACTTAGCTGTATTGATTTGGGACTTAAATTGAGAATTGACTGTATTGATTTGGGACTTAAATGGAAACTTAGCTGTATTGATTTGGGACTTAAATTGAAACTTGACTGTATTGATTTGGGACTTAAATTGAGACTTGACTGTATTGATTTGGGACTTAAATGGAAACTTAGCTGTATTGATTTGGGACTTAAATTGAAACTTGACTGTATTGATTTGGGACTTAAATTGACACTTGACTGTATTGATTTGAGATTTGAATCGAGATTCATCTGTACTGACTTGGGACTTGAGGTTCAAAACTTCAGACTTCTTGTTCCTTGTAACTTAGTGACTCGTTCCCATGAATGAAATTATTTTGTTTAATAAAGAGCTGTTATGCTTGCATTTTAAAATAACAGTGAAAAGAAAATAGGAAAAAGACCACAATAGGTATTTAGTTATTTAGTTAGCCAGCCAGCTAATTGCTTCCTCAGGTTAGGGTTTGAGTTTTGATTATCAGTATTGCACTGAGAGGGATTTACCATACTGTGGATCCCATTAGTAGACCTGTTTTAGTGGAAAAGAGCGTAGAAGCATATATAATAATGAAGAGTATTCATAAGTCATTTTGTATCTTCTTATACTGTACGTGTATGTTGAGGTTTTGTGGATGGTTGGATGGGTAGTGCCACCTCAGAAATTTGGTTTCTATGATGCCTCTTGCTCAAAGAATTAGGAAATAGCTCTTTAATGTCCACAAAACATTGTCCAGGAAGGACAGAAACATGATCCATATTTCTGACCGACAGAAAGGGAAGTGTGTCCTCGGCTTAGCGTATGTTTATGGGCTCTGTCTCGGGGTAATAAAAGTGAAGAGTGTTTATGGGCTGCTTGTGATAAAACACCTCTGAATAGAACTGGCAGCAAATACCAGCTGCAAACATCCATAAAACTCACCACATCTCAGACAAAACAGGAGACAAAGTGAGAAGCATTTAAGCAATGAGCCTTAAAATCATAATATCTTAAAGATTATGCAATTATAAGCTGGAGTTAGGTGTCCAAGCACTCTTATCTGATCTACTTGGAAATATTTATAGGGAATTTAATTACATTTTGATGGTAAAGGTCCTATTCAGTAGTGTCCAAAAGTCAGAGACCCTTTTCTTAATTTAATTATATTCCAGTCAAAATTGCAATTAAGTACAAGTTATTCATTGTACACTAGATATTTCTGATGAGATTTGTTATAAAGGTACATAAGAAAGGAGAAAGTCAGGAGTTTAAAAACCTGGAGTTCAAAAACGGATTAAAAGCTCCAGAGAAAATGTACCTCCTAACAACCACCTGGAAGAGCTGGTCGACCCCAAAACTGCCCCCATCAGATAAACAGCACTTAAAGCTTTCATCTCTGAGAGAGAGGAGAAAATCAAGCTGCTTCAGATCTGAAAACATCCACAGGTGTTTCTGTCCATCCTTCCACTGTGAGAAGACGACTCAGCGCTGTGGGTCTGAAAGGATGTGTAGCTGATCAAGAAGAACCTCACTGAGAAAAGGAGACGGACACATCAAACAAAGAAGCTGAACGATGGACTGACCACCCCAGAGTCCAGACCTCAACACCACTGAATGTGTTTGATTACTTCAGAAAATGATCAACCAGCTTCTAAGACTGAACTTTGGAGGTGTGTCTGCAGATTCTTTGAGGAACTGAAAGTGAGTCTCCTGAAAAGAAACGAAGCTGGAATAAAGGTAAAGAGTGACTCACTAAATAGTGACTATTACAATAGAACATACTGATATTATAATTAAGTGAGCTTTTGCAATAAAAAACAGCATATATGAGATTTTTGGTAAAAAATTACATAAGCATAGGGCCTCTGTGTAATTTTCTGCTTAATATATTCTGACACCAAAAAATGAATAACTTGTACAAATGTTGATTAATACTAATCAAATAACTACACCCCATATTTTGTGCAGGCTACCCTGGGCTTTTGTTATATCTTGTTTTGACTGCTATCAACTATTAGGTTCTGGAGACACAAGAGCCAGAGTGAAAAGTAAGACAATCAACCCCATGTTTTCCCTTCTAATTCATAAGGATAATGATAAACATGCATCTTTAAGACACGTCCAGCCATTTGACTGCCACTGCATGCACGTTGTCCTAATTAGACACTAGTTATTTCACATTTACTGCCCTTTCTGTTCTTTGGTCGTGCTGAGAAATCATGTGGTTTGATCCATCCTTCAGTTCAATGCTGAGACAGTGCAGGTGGAAAGTTCTCCTCCTGGCAATTCAGACCTTTAGTCTCCCATTTCAGTTTCATGCTTTGAAAAGCTGTTAATTCATACGGAATCTTATCAGGATAATCGGTCTTAAACAGTAGCCGCAGCATCGCTGGGATTTGTGAAACATCAGAGAAATGAGAAATGAGAAAGCTGAAGGAAGAGAGTAGAGCTGCGATTCTGCCATCCAGATTAAATATTCATAGTTTTGTTTAAATTGAACTTTAATCTAAATGTAGTTGATCAGTTCAGTGTCCGAGGTTGGCTTCTTTAGTTTTTCACTGGAACTATGAGGCTAATGTAGCTAACAAGTAATGTAAGCCCATATTTCACAAATTAGCAAGGCGCTAACAGCATGTCTAAATCATCATGCACTCGCATCAGACCTTGTCAGGTTGTTAAATTTCTGTCTAATTAAATGTTCAAGATGTCAACAAAGCTGTTAATGCTCTGTTCTGGAGTCAGAACTGTTCACAGTGGTGGTGATAGGAACCAGACGTCCACCTCTAAAAGCTCCCTTACAGAAAGTTCCTACATGAAATGGTTATGAATTCACTGCCTGATGACTGAGACACTGTTTTATGATAGTTTAGAGAACTTAAACTCCATTCATGGTGGAGGGATACATGCAGGGCGCTGTGAGGCAAAATAGTCCCCAAAGAAAACTTATTATTTCAGATTTTCCACTATTTTCCATCATCAACATTCCATATAAACTCAGAAGACTCGTGTAGGTTCACTGGTGGTTCTGGATAGTAAATAAAATGTCTATATTTGTGTTGTAGTCATGGCGACCCCTGGTTCCTATCACCACCACTGTAAAGACATCTGAACCATTTCACACCAAACCACTCTGAATCACTCTGATTACATCTCGACCACTGATTTATGCAGAATTTGGCTTGAATTCTCTTTTATGTCATTTTAAACAGTCTTGCTTATGTGGTCTCTGACTCTGTATGACACACTGATATCTATAAAAGTGGACAAAAGTACATCAGCAAAGCTAAAGTCAGTAGGACTCTTCTACAAGCTTATATTTTGTCCATATATAGATATAGAACCACCTAAGCAAGTCCATTAGAGATTACTTAACAACTCCACATGGTTTGACTCTGCTTTGCTGTATGTATCCAGCACAATGCTAATTTCTGTGTATGTTACTCGTTAGTCACATTGACTTCACAGCTCCAAACATCTTGGATGATGGACTGCTTTTGGGTAGGGTGGTTAATTAGATTTTTCTCCAAACTATCGCTTTAATGACCTTTCAAATTCAAATGAACCCCAACAGTGCTGGCCCTGAAGGCCAAGTATTTGAAGCTGCAGTTGCTCTGAACTCCAGAGATGCCTGAAAGGAAATTAACATAATAAATTCATAAGCTTCCTTGCTTCACCACATTTATTCAATAACTTGCGGATGATGAGAGATCAAATACTGATGCACTGCTGAAGTCCTGTGATGACGACTTCATTACCTTCTCTGTGCTGTGATTTTACATTGCACACTTTTACCCAACCAATTCAGCCGCTGGTGAGAACATCTAGCAGCTACAGATGCTTTCATATACTTATTACCTCAAGCTGGAATTTCAGGAGTCAAGTGGCAAGTCAGTCATTATCTCGAGTCCCCACCTCTGCTTTCCTCGCTTTGGAATGATACAAATTCCTAAAAAAGTTGGGACAGTGTGTGAAAACAGAAAGCAGTGATCAGTACATTCTGTTTCACCTGTGTTAAATTGAAAACTATACAAAACGACAATATTTGATGTTTTACCTTCTGAATTTCATCACTTTTTGTAAATTTTTGCTCATTCCAAATTTGTTGCCTGCAACACATTCCAAAAAGTTGCAACAGAAGCATATTTATCACTGTGTTACATCACCTTTCCTTTAACAGCACTTAATGGAGACTGAAGACACAAACTGATCCAGTTTTGAAAGCAGAATCTTTTGCCATTCTTCTATCATGAAAGTCTTCACCTGCACAACCATATGGGGCCTATGTTGCTTTTAAGCTTAGTAAGACAAACGTTATCAGTGGGAGACAGTTCACGACTGCAGGCAGTCTAGAACCTGCACTCTCTGATTACGCAGCCATGCTGTGGTAACACGTGCAGAATGTTTCGTGGTGTGTCATGTTGAAATAAGCATGGATGTCCCTGAAAAAGACAGCATCTAAAAGGCAGCATATGTTGCTCCAAAATGTATTCAGCATTAATGGTGCTTTTAATGTGCAGGTTACTTACTAATATCCCCCACACACTGAATTAGGACTTTACACTGGTAACAATATGGTTCTTTTCTTCTTTGTCCCAGAGAACAAATCATCCATTATTTCCATAAAAAATCTGAAAAGTTGACTCATCAGATCACAGTACACGTTTCCATTGAGCATCTGTGTATTTCAGATGAGCTCGAGCCCAGAGAAGTCGGCAGCGTTTCTGGGCATTGTTGATATAACTTCTACTTTGTATAGCACAGTCTTAACCTGCATTTGTGAATGCAGTGACGGATGATGTTCATTGTCGACAGTTTGTCAAAGTATTCCCGAGCCCATGTGGCGATATCCATCACAAAAACGTTTATTAATGCAGTACAGTGTGAGGGTCAAAGGTCACAGGAATTTACTTGTGGTTTCCAGAGATTTTTCCAGGTTCCCTAAATTTTTTGATGATGCTATGCACCATAGAGAGTGAAATACCTAAATCCCTTGTGATCCCTGGCTGAAGAATGTTGGATTTTTTGCTGATATATTTTTGATAAAGTGACAAGCCTTGACCCATCCTCGCCAATTCAGAGTAACGTAGATTTACAAAAAAACTATTAAGCTGATAAGATAAAACATTACATATCTTGTATTTGTACTGTTTTTGTTCAAAACACAGGTCATTTATAACTCAGTTCTTTCTGTTTTTCTTTGCATTTCACCCAATGTTTTTGGGAATAGGGTTTGTGGTAGAAAGTTAACTGAACTATGCAACACATATGGAACTACTCCAATCAGAAATACTGACTTTACCACTACATAGGGCTATTTAGACCTCACCCTCCCTCATCACAGCACCTGATTGGCTCATGGAGCTCATGAAGTGGACAGTGAGTGGAAGTAAAAGATAGGTGTATCTAATAAAAATTGTTTTTGTGAATAGTACAAAGTGACCACAGCAAGTAGAAGAGATGAATATTTGTATATATATGTCATGAAATATTATCACAATGCAGAAAAAGTCAAAAATGGAGATAAGGCTTTAGCATGACAGCGATAATAGAAATTATTACTGAGTTACTGAAACAAGTGAAGAATTTGTGCAGATTCTGAAATTTCAATCCAATCCACATTAGTAAGAAGAAGAAGAAGAAGAGATATTTTATTTTGATTTCGAGGAAATAAATAGCATCCTTTACATTTCTGCCACGGTTTTTGTCATTGTTGGACATGAAAACAAATGAAAAAAGGTCGAACCTGTCGATACAGAATGTCAATCAAATGTAACCACATACTTGTGTAATTGCATTCAACAGTATATCAAAATGACAGTCATAACTCGGGTCTTCTAAGGGTCGGTGGACACATCGTCACAACGTCTCTGCAGACACCAGGTTTTGATCTCAACACAAAAGGAGAGAAAGTCACAGGAAGTCTCTGGAGTCTCTTGATCTACGGGGGCAGGAAGATGAGCCAGTCCAGCAGCGTCTCTGTTTACGTAACTCTGTCTATGAAAAGCTGGGAGAGTGAAGCACAGCTGTCCGTCATCTGTCACTCTCCTCTTTTATCATCTCCCCTGTTCCCTGGCTGTCATCCTTCATTCTCTTTCTTCTCTTTCTCGCTGGGCAGAGAAAAGGTTCCTGAAGGCGCTGCTGAAGAAGGAGCTGGAGCTGGATGTTTTACCGCGGCTTTGTTGCCTCTTTTGTACTGTGAATTCACACGTTTCACAATTTTACCCAACAGAACCGACAGCGTGGTGGCTATAGACACACTTACTGTACATAAAGACATCGAGGAAGGCTAGTAAATACAACAAGCACAAGAACGGCAACCGTATCAGGACTGTCCAGTTCATACAGTTCTTCTCATTTTTGTGCTACATTACCACAAGCCAGCTTGTCTATTATGGCCTCCCCTGTAGCTGCTGCACAGCAGATGCACAGTTTGTGTCAGCAATCCTCTAATCCTTCGTCAGTGACCAGTTTCTGACCAACAAGATGCTCATGGATAGATTTTTTTGGGTGCTGGACCCCTCTCAGCTAGGCCTGCTACTAGCGATTTTGTTTACTCGATTAATCAATTATTACCCCGTTAATCGAGTAATTGACCTGTTATGCCACATGCAAAACAATAGAATCCCCCTAATGACTGTAAGGATTATATGAACATTATAGAGCTTTTTAAATGAAACAGTAGAAGCCATATCGCCCCCTACACTTCCTGTAGTGTATTACAGTCTGTCAGAGTGACTGTGTGGATCATATGAACATTATAGAGGCTTTTTAAATGAAACAGTAGAAGCCATATCGCCCCCTACACTTCCTGTAGCGTATTACAGTCTGTCAGAATGACTGTGTGGATTATATGAACATTATAGAGCTTTTTAAATGAAACAGTAGAAGCCATATCGCCCCCTACACTTCCTGTAGTGTATTACAGTCTGTCAGAGTGACTGTGTGGATCATATGAACATTATAGAACTTTTTAAATGAAACAGTAGAAGCCATATCGCCCCCTACACTTCCTGTAGTGTATTACAGTCTGTCAGAGTGACTGTGTGGATCATATGAACATTATAGAGCACTTTTTAAATGAAACAGTAGAAGCCATATCGCCCCCTACACTTCCTGTAGTGTATTACAGTCTGTCAGAGTGACTGTGTGGATCATATGAACATTATAGAGGCTTTTTAAATGAAACAGTAGAAGCCATATCGCCCCCTACACTTCCTGTAGTGTATTACAGTCTGTCAGAGTGACTGTGTGGATCATATGAACATTGTAGAGCGCTTTAGTTTATAATGGACATCGTTTTACAACTAATCGTCTTTGTTGACTCATCGCAGCCCTTCGCTCTGCCATGGTCACTCAGCGCTGCCTGGAGAAGAGGTTCCTGAAGGCGCTGTTGTAGTTCTTGTTGAAGGCCGTGTAGATGAGCGGGTTGAAGAAGGAGTTGGAGTAGCCCAGCCACAGGAAGACGCTTTTCCAGGCCGGAGGGATGTCGCAGGAGCACAGCGGAGTGATGAGCTCGGCCAGGAAGAAGGGGATCCAGCAGAGGACGAAGACCCCGATCAGGATGCCCACCATCAGCGCCGCCCGCCGCTCCTTCTGCTCCCGCCACGTCTCACCCTCCGTCTGGAAGGACACGGCCGTGTGGCGCACGGTGAAGGCCATCTGAGGCTGCTGACTGGCCTCTTTCACCTGACAAACAAACAGAGATCGGTCAGCTGGACTTCACCATGGAAACAGAAGGTCCTCTAACCAAAGCGCAAACACTGTCACTGTCAGAAGAAAACCTCACAGCTCTGAAGTGGTAACTTTACACAAGAGGGAAGAAATGTTTATCAATATCTGTTAACATTCTAGATTAACTACTTAAAACTAGGGTGGCCAGATGATAATGGTAATAATAGCATCATTTTGTGTAGTTAATTGCAATTGATTTGTCTTATTCACCCAAATTTGACCCTAAAGTAAGATTTTTTTCAGTTTAAAAATCTGTGCACTTTGATATTTATGGACAAAAACTGGACAAAATAAGCTTCATCAGAATGTGTTTATTACTTCTGAATAATTCAGTAACATATTCATCATGTGAAAGCAGAACCTGAACATGAAAATCACGATTTCCACAGTGTGAACAGTTCAGAGAAGGTCTAATTATTTCTGTGAGATAAAAACAAAATTTTTAATTACTAGAATCATCACAATTATTTACCTCTCTAAGTATTGCAGTAATTCTCTTGTTATTCATTGTTTAGTTTCGATATAAAACAACAGTCAAATTCTTGAAATGCCCAACAGAAAACTGTCCGATCAGGATTGTTCTCTCTGTTCTATCTAGTTAAACTCTCCTTTAAAGGCTCTTCATATATCATGATCCTCATATGTTTCATATCTAAATGCTTCGTTATCTTCATCACTACTTTCCAAAACCGCTGCAGCAGCTTCAGCAGCTGTAAACTCTCTACACGCCGTTTCACATGAGTCTCCGATGTGGACTGAATGAAGAATGAAGGGTTTCCGGCATGATGGTCAGTCCTTAGTGATTTCCTGAGTGTCCACTGGTCAGTTTCACACAGAATGTAGACGGACACACCAATCCACCAGTTCCACACGGTGAGAGGCAGATGACGTGTATCTAAGCCAGGAGTCGGCAACGTATGGTTATTTTACTGCCCTGTTGTGGCTCCACAGCAGAATCAGATTTGTAGGTAAAAATAAAATAATCCTCCTTTACAGTAAAATAAAGCTCTGCTGATCGTTCAACACAGTTTAACAATAAATGGTCTTAAACTCTGGAGTTAATGTAGAACTGCTAATTCAGCCTTTAACCCTGAAGATCAGCACAGACTGCTGGTCACCATAGCAACACAGACAACAGTCTCGCCTAGCTAGTAGCTAACGAAACGGCAAAGAGAGAGATTTAAGATGAACATCGATAATTTGGAGACGAGTTGACTTATTTGCATTTATAATCACTCCAGCTGGTTTCCTGATATGTTTAATCTGCAACAAAACACTGTCAAACACTAAAAAGTTGCAAAGCTGAAGTTTCTCATTCGCCAGCTTCTTGTTCAGATTTTCCTGTTCCACCTTAAATGGTGCAGCAGTTACATTCTTCGAAGAAGAAGCTGGCGAATGAGAAGCGACTTCAGCCTTGTAAAAAGTCGAATGCTGAAAGACGTTTTACAAGAAACTGTTCTATTTTTACAGAAAAGTTTCCTGCCGGAGATGTGAGAAAAGTAGCTATAACTCAGCTAAAGCTTTAAACAGAGCAAAGTAAGTCTGCAGTTTTATTTATATTATATTTTTAGCCTATATTAGTACATCAGCACATACTGAGACATAATTACAGCCAAGATGGTAAAATGTATATAAAATGTTGTGGCTCCCAAAGTGGTTAGATTTTTGGATCTTCTTAACATTTGGGTTGGGATCTCTGCGTTAAGCATATAAAATTGTGGCATTAACAACTTAACACATTAACTTTTACAGCTCTGTTTAAATCACCATGTTATTATTCTTTAAGTATCTGCTGGCATTTTAAATATTATCTGTTGTATAATCTGTTAATACAACTTAAAAAACATAAAATAACAACAAAACAATAATATAAAGTTAATTATTATGTTTTATTAATAAAGCCAGTATATTGTGGCCAATCTTGGCTCTGTAATCTGAGCGTGTGCTCCGTGTTACTCTGTGGGAACCAAATGTACCGAAGATGAAAGGGTGATATTAATATTCCGGTGTTGACATTTCGCTACTTCCCCCTAAAATTTTTTTCCTTTTTGCATGGAAGATGCTTTTGACTTTGAAAACACCAGAAGCCTCTTACAGACGCAGAAAAAAGGAGGCAGTCGTCAGAGCTGAGCAGCTAAAAACTGAACGCAAATGCAGCATTATTACTTTAAAATAACAGTTACTCAAGTGGTCGCCTAAATAATCGAACGTAATCTAAATAATCAAGTAAGAGTAAAGAATTACTGGGATGGAATTAGTTTTACAAAGTTTTACACAGTTACCCTAACACCCCCCCCACCACCACCACCACCACCCAATGACAAAACAAACAACAGATGATATATAAAACCTACTAAACTCTTATTTACCTTTTTAGAAATGGTACTTTTTAAGTGTTTTGACAAAATACAGTGTAGTATTGCAAATATTCTTTTAAAACCTGATTTAAAACCTTCCTGCTTTCTTTATTTGTACACTGTTTTGTTTTTTTGGCCCTCGGACCCCCAGGCATATTGCACTTTGGCCCCCCAAGACCAAAAGCTTGGGCACCCTTTAGACTATGGTCTTTTATCTTTCTAGTGTTTTGCAGTTTTTGTAGAATTTTATAGAATTTAGGTACAAAATCCCTTATAAAATCTATTGTTCTGCTGAGTTTTAACATATTGGACAAAAATAAGAACATATTATATAAAATGTGCCATAACTTTTGCACAGGCCACATTTTATTTATTTATTGATTTATTTGCTCAGTAAGTTAAAGTCAGTAAACAGTTACTGTCGCTTGTCCAGGGGCACCAAACTGTCGCATGCAACTTTCCAGATGTTACTTAAATACAAATGAGCTTGTCTTTTTTTGTTTGTTTGTTTCTTACATCCATCAAATAGATGCATGACTACGTAATGGACAGTGAAGGCCAAGTGAAGATGCAGACCAGTCTCTTTTACCTGCTGGAGAAGAAGCAGTGAGATCGGTCAGCAGGATTTCACCATGGAAACAAGAAGGCCATCTAATCTGAGTGCAAATATTGTCACTGTCATGAGCACAATATCCGTCCCAAAGTCTGCAGACTCCAGCGCTTCTTCTGAAACGAAGGGTGTTAATAGTGAGTTTGTCCCCCTTTACTGCAGTAACAGCCTCTACTCTTCTGGGAAGACTTTAGACTACATGCTGGAACATTGCTGCGAGGAGTGGATTGCATTCAGCCATTCATATGGAGAAAAGTATTGGGACACCTACACATCACACCTACAAGAGCTTCTATGACTCCCATTCTAAATCCATAGGCATTAATATGGAGTTGGTCCCTCTTTGCAGCTCTAACAGCTTCCACTCTTCTGGGAAGCTTCTACAAAATGTCTGAGTGTCTGTGGGAATTTCTGCCCATTCATCCAGAAGAGCATTTGTGAGGTCAGACACTGATGTTGGACGAGAGGGTCTGGCTCACAATCTCCGTTCTAGTTCCTCCCAAAGGTGTTGGATGGGGTTGAGGTCAGGACTCTGTGAGGGCCAGTCCAGTTCTCCCACACCAAACTCACCTAGTCAGGCCTTTATGGAGCTGCTTTGGTCACTGGGGCTCAGTCATGCCGGAACAGGAAAGGTTCTTCCCCAAACTGTTCCCACAAAGTTGGAAGCTACAATTGTCCAGAATGTCTCGGTGCTGAAGCATTAAGATCTCCCTTCACTGGAACCAAGGGTTCTAGATCAACCCCTGAAAAACAGCCCCATATCATCATCCCTCCTCCACCAAACTCTACAGCTGGCACAGTGCAGTCAGGCAGGTAACGTTCTCCTGACATTCACCAAACCCAGACTCGTCCATCAGACTGACCGATAGAGAAGCTGATTCGTCACTCCACAGAATTCGTTTCCACTGCTCCACCAGTGGTGGCGCTTTACTCCACTCCATCCGACCCTTGGCACTGTGCTTGGTGACGTATGGCTTGCATGCCGCTGCTCCTGGTGCAGTTTTTATGCTGATGTTGATGCCAGAGGAGGTTTGAACTCTGCAGATATTGATCAGCAGAGCATTGGAGACTTTTATGCTCTATGCTCCTCAGAACTCGGAGACCCGCTCTGTAATTTTGCGTGGTCTGACACTTCGTGGCTGAGGTTCCTAAATGGTTCCACTTTTCAATAATACACTCACAGCTGATCGAGGAAAATCTAGGAGGGAAGAACTTTCACAAACTGACTTGTTGCAGCGGTAGCGTCCTATTACAGCACTACACTTGGATCCAGTGAGCTCTTTAGACCCATTCTTTCACAGATGTGTATATATATACTTAGAACCAGGAGGTCAATGTTGTGGAGCAGAGTTGAAGTAAAGTGTTACCAGAGTTTCAATGGGAGCTTTTAACAATAGTTTGGAAGGAAAAACTGTCAAATCATTATTTATAAACCTGCTCTTTAGGCCAAGAAGAAACTTAATAACATGAAGCTGAGTGCTGAAGCTATTCATATTAGCATTACAGTACTAGAAACTAGCCGTGCAATGCTAACAACACTGTTGCAGGTATTTTTTATCTAATTGAAAGTGACAGATTTAAATTCCAAAGAACACAGGGTGTCCCGAACCTGTGACAGGCGGTGTGGGCGTGCTCCGTCTTACTGTGTGTGAACTAAATGTGCTCAGGATGAAAGGACTGCATAAAAATTCTGCTGCTGACATTTTGCTTTTTCTCCTGAAGATTTTTTTAAACATGAAAGACAGCTTTAAGTTGGAAAACATGAAAAGAGCCAAAAACCCCCTTAAAGACAGCGCGTCTGTGTGGAGGTGTTTCAGTAATCACACCATGTCTTTCTGGCCACTGAGCTGCTCTGGATAATTTTGGTTGGTGGACAACTCTCGACCTAGCAGTGAGAAAGAACCACCAGCCGAATAATATCTGGACAACAGTGGGCCAGTGGTCAGAAACTAATCAATGATTCTAATAAAGTGGCCAGTTAGTGGAAGTACAAGGTGGGTGTTTCTATTAAAAGCGCCAGTTAGTTTAAGTACAGGGTGGGTGTTTCTAATAAAGTGGCCAGTGAGTTAAAACACAAAGTGGGTGTTTCTAATAAAGTGGCCAGTTAGTGGAAGCACAAGCTGGGTGTTTCTAATAAAGTGGCCAGTGAGTGGAAGCACAAGGTGGGTGTTTCTAATAAAGTGGCCAGTTAGTGGAAGTGCAAGGTAGGTGTTTCTATTGAAGTGGCCAGTAAGTGGAAGCACAAGCTGGGTGTTTCTAATAAAGTGGCCAGTGAGTGGAAGCACAAGGTGGGTGTTTCTAATAAAGTGGCCAGTTAGTGGAAGTGCAAGGTAGGTGTTTCTATTGAAGAGGCCAGTAAGTGGAAGCACAAAGTGGGTGTTTCTAATAAAGTGGCCAGTGTGTGGAAGCACAAGGTGGGTGTTTCTAATAAAGTGGCCAGTGAGTTAAAACACCAAGTGGGTGTTTCTATTAAAGTGGCCAATTAGTGAAAGCACAAGTAGGTGTTTCCAATAAAGTGGCCAGTGAGTGGAAGCACAAGTTAGGGGTGGTCAGTGAGCGTATGATATTTGATAAAGAGCTGAATCTGTTGTGTGAGAGCAGGAAAGCAGTAAAATGTGAGGTGCATGGAGTCTAAAGGGCTGTTGTTGAGGAGCGTTGGTGTAGCACAGTGATACGGAATGACAGCAGTTACAGATTGCTCCATGCATTCTTCAACTTGGGTGGGTGGAGCACAGCGTGATGCAGATCATTCACAGTCACACCACAAAGCTCAGCAGTAGATGAGCTGCTACAATAACAGCAATGGCAACAAAAGGATGCAGTTCAGATCAGTTCAGGTTTGTTTGTATGGTGCCTTTTCCAAAGCCAAAAGCATTTTTCCAGAAAAGTAGGTGCCGCTGAGGGAGTCAGTAGCAGCCTATGAAAATTCAGGCTTCAAACTATGTGATGTGCTTCAGTCCATGTTTATAGATAACAATGAGTCATACAGTGTCAGAAACCACATAATCAAATCTAGTAGAAATTAGCGAACAGCTCCACAGGCTTTGAGGCGAGTGTGTGATGATTTAATCAATTGTAATGGTATTGTTATTGTTATTGCAATGTAAGCTTTGTTAAGGGCTTTAATAAGGAACTAGATCTAATTACATTACATGTGGTCAGCAACAGAGTTACATAATTGGACTGGTAGGAATGTAGTGTTAAGAAGGCAGAATGAGTGACTTAACCACTCTGCTATAAAGCCACTTCGAAAGCATAATCGGTTCAAAAAGTACTCTAGCCAGTAAAAACACTCAAAAAGTAGGAATTATTCTCACTTGTATCTACACTCATTGTCCATTAACCATGTAGGAGCAGTTTGTAGTTCTACAGTTACAGACTGTAGTCCATCTTTTTCTCTGCATACTTTGTTACCCTGTTCTTCAATGGTCAGGACCACCACAGGACCCTCACAGAGCAGGTATTAATTGGGTGGTGGGTCATTCTCAGCACTGCAGTGACACTGACGTGGTGGTGGTGGTGTGTTAGTGTGTGTTGCGCTGGTGCGAGTGGATCAGACACAGCAGTGCTGCTGGAGTTTTTGAACACCTCAGTGTCGCTGCTGGACTGAGAACCAAAAATATCCAGCCAACAGCGTCCTGTGGGCAGCGTCCTGTGACCACTGATGAAGGACTAGAGGATGACCAACACAAACTGTGCAGCAGCAGATGAGCTATCGTCTCTGACTTTACTTCTACAAGGTGGCCTGACAAGGTAGGAGTGTCTAATAGAGTGGACAGTGAGTGGATACAGTGTTTAAAAACTCCAGCAGCACTGCTGTGTCTGATCCACTCGTACCAGCACAACACACACTAACACACCACCACCACGTCAGTGTTACTGCAGTGCTGAGAATGACCCACCACCCAAACAATACCTGCTCTATGGGGGTCCTGTGGGGGTCCTGACCACTGAAGAACAGGGTAACAAAGTATCAGAGAAACAGATGGACTACAGTCTGTAACTGTAGGACTACAGAGTGAAACTATACGGTCAGTGGAACTGATAAAGTGGACAGTGAGTGCAGAAACAAGGAGGTGGACTTCAGACACCAAAGACATCTTGGCTAACCAACTATCCAAGAAGTAAAACAGGTTTTTCCCTCATCCTTGTTTTGACCCACACCCTTCTCAGCTCCCTCCGGTCAAACCTGATGCTTTCTGAGTGCGTTTAAAAGCTTGGTCTTTCTGCAGCGTCTTCCCTGATTAGCGATGGGGGCGGTGATTCGGACAGAGACGTTCAGCTTCGTTTAAGCGATCTGAGAACCTGCATGCAGATCAGCCTCCATCCCGGGAGTCGGCCGAGCTTCAAGCGTTTCTTTTGAGCTCTCCTGCTGTTTGATGTCTCTTATCTTCAGCGCAGTTCATCTGCACCTCGCTGGTGGTTCCGTGACACTATCACTATCACCGCACTGTCATTTTTCATAAAGCTCTGGGCTGATATGGAGCAGCAGAAGAAAAGACAGAAGAACAATGCCGGAGAAAGGAGAATAAAGCCTGGAGACGATCCCTGCTGCTCCGCGCGCTTTAGCGGCTTAGCTGTTGTATCTTGATTAGACGTGGAGGTACCGTTGACTCATTCTTCGCTAAATAACAAAAGGTTGATTCTTCAGACTTGCCTTCCTTATTTGCCCGCATGGGGGGCAGAGCCAAGCGTTAATATTCCAACTTTCCCATAAAATAATACGAGGTTTCGAATATCTGAATATTTAACAGTACAAAACTGATCCTCTTTCACATTTAGTGGGTTAAGCTCACAATCTCCTTATGCAGTATTTTTATCTGTGTGGCTAAATTTAGACTCAACTTCAGTCTCTCTTTGGTGCAGTTTTCTAGTCCAGTTATATGAGAAGTGTGGGGGGGGATTATATACCAATGCTAATGGATTAGCAACACCAAATTGGTACCAAACTGCATCCTAAACAGAGTTTTTAACCCCCAATCTGCTGCTCAGAAGCTCCAAGTTGAAATCTTTCTAATATTGTAAGTACTGGGGCTGCACAACGTTATCTGTTAATCATTACTGTGATGTTAAAAAGCTAATTGAATGGAAATCATACACTATATGGCCACAAGTATGTGGACACCCCTTCTAATTACTAAGTTCAGGTGTTTCAGCCACACCCGTTGCTAACAGAGGTGTGAAATCAAGCACATAGCCTTGCAACCTCGACAGACAAACACTGGCAGTAGAATGGGTCGTACTATAGAGATCAGTGCCTTTAAACGTGGCACTGTCATAGGATGCCACGTTGTTGACATTTCTGATATGCTAGGTCTGCCCCAGACAACTGCTGAAAAATGTAAAAACTTAAAATCTTCTTTTGTATTATTAACTACAGAGCTCCAAGCTGCCTCTGGAAGAAACATCAGCACAAAAACGGTGCGCCAGGAGCTTCATGAAATGGGTTTCCATGGCTGAGCAGCTACACACAAGCCTAAGATCACTATGCTCAATGCCAAGCGTCGACTGGAGTGGTGTAAAGCGCCGGCACTGGACTCTGGAGCAGTGGAACCGTGTTCTCTGGAGTGATGAATCAGCTTCTCTACCTGTCAGTCTGATGATGAATCTGGGTTTGGTGGATGTCAGGAGAACGTTACCTACTGGAATGCAGAGCCAACAGTACAGTTTGGTGGAGGAGGGATGATGGGCGGGGCTGTTTCTTAGGGTTTGGGCTCTCAGTTCCAGTGAAGGGTGATGTTGATGCTGCAGCACAAAGACATTTTACACAGTTCTCTGCTTCCAGCTTTGTGTCAGCAGTTTGGGGAAGAGCCTTTCCTGTTCCAGCATGACTGAGTCCACAAAGCAGCTCCATAAAGACATGGAGTGACCAGTCTGGTGTGGAGGAACTCCAGTGGCCCTCACAGAGCCCTGACCTCAACCTTACTGGACTGGGATATCCAACAAGCTCATATGATTGATGGTCAGAATTTTGTCCATATAGTTTCCAAAACTCAGAAGATGTTTTAGAGGCGGGGCAAAAGTCATTACTTTTTCATGGAAGATTAAGGAAAACAAGAATTTTGTCTTTCAAATGATATTACATGATAGTGGGATAAAAACTGTAACAACAGGAAAGACCACTAACTTTACCATTGACCACTAACTTTACCAAGATGTAGAAGTACTGGACAGCCTTTGCTTACTTGGATCAATTATGAACAACAAAGTGTCCAGCGGTCAAGGAATATGACGCAGATTGGAACTCGGCAGGACAAGGACGAAGAAGCTTGAGAAGATCTTCAAATGTAATGATGTGTCTCTACAAGCAAAGATCAGGTTTGTCCTGGCTGTGATCTTCTCTGTGGTTCTTTATGGATGTTAAACCTGAACAATAAACGAGCGAGACCTTTAGACAAGCTAGGCCTTTGAACTTTGGTGTTGGTGAAGACTTCTGAGAGAAACTTGGATGCCAATGAGACAAATAAATGGATCCTCGACCAAATTAAGTTTCACCTCTCACTCCAAGCCCAAATAACCAAACTGAAGCTCTTAATTTGGACAGATTATGAGAAGAACCAATCACTGGAAAAGACAGTTATGCTTGGAACAGTTTGCTCCCTTGGAATTATGAGGTTGTATCTGACATTTTTGTTATTTCACATATTCATATTCTCTGACAACTTCTTAACATTGTGTGAGCTGTTTTTGAGTTGTGTGCATTTTTGGACTCTTTATCTAGAAAACAAAAAGGTTCTGCCTCCAAAGTCAAATTCTAACTTAGTTCTATACGGTTCTATCTGCGGGCCAATCAGCACTTTGAATACACACAAGAGGCCCAGTGAGGTTCTACTTATTTGTCATGTCGCCGCTCTGCTCAGCGACTGCGGGAAAAGGTTATAAAATCAAATGTCGTCTTACAGCTCTTTAAAAAGTCTTAATGTCTTAAATTTGATAAATGTTAACCCTTAAAGGTAATTAAATTGTAAACATTTGAACTTATGAGCTCTTAATTACAACATAAACATTAATTTCATTCATTCATCCAGCTTTTCTGTTTCTTCTTTCTCCCAAAATTAGACATTTTGGATTAGTCAACAGTTCTGATATAAATAAAACCTCACACGGCCTTTGGACTGACCTACACTGACCTGCTGGGACAGTTAATTACAGTAGCTGGTTGCTGTCTAACCTAAAGGAAACTTAAACTAATGGTTCCTCCCCAAAACTGACCTCTGCACTGGAAAAAATATTTATATACTCAATCTATCAAGCAAAGTTTTCAATTAGAAAAAGATTATCTGTCCTAAAACAAGAAATAACTGTTATAAAAACTAAAAAATTCATCAAATTAACGTTATAAAATGTCGCAGAAAGCATTAATTTGAACTCTCTGATAATGTAAACGCTCTGTTATACTAATATTATGTTTTAAACCAAATTACGAGCATAAACTGTTTGTGTTCTTTGAAAATCGTTGCTTCTTT
This sequence comes from Colossoma macropomum, assembly GCF_904425465.1. Classification (NCBI taxonomy): domain Eukaryota; kingdom Metazoa; phylum Chordata; class Actinopteri; order Characiformes; family Serrasalmidae; genus Colossoma; species Colossoma macropomum. The sequence goes on from NW_023494805.1 coordinate 42,533,100, forward strand.
CAATGTTTTGTCAGATAGAACCTTAGACCTCCAAGCAGAAAGTGGGTTCTTAGGATTAGAATGTTCTATCTGCATTTGACCTGTTCCAGAAAAATTCATTTAGAATCCGACAGGATTTTAATATTTTACATTTAAAATAAATTTAGGGTGTCTGTCATTTTCATGTATGATAGAGATTCTTTCCACATATCAGTTTGGCTATTTGGAATCCAAAATCTTTGAAGCTCAGTATCTCAAAACTGCTCAGAATGCAGACAGAACCTTATAATTCCAAGGGGACGTGTTAAAGGTAAAGAGGTTGAGGACGGCCAGCAGCAAGATGGGTGGACACAGTCAGAAGAACCATGAACCAGCCATTCAGAAGCCTGAAGATCCAAACAGAAGACAGGACTTTCTGAAGAAACACCATCCATATGGTCAGCAGGAACAAATATATGGTGACTATGACCAGAAACATAAACTAACACGGTAAAAAAGGTCAGTTTTGATTTCAGGTTGACTGCAAACAAAATGTAAGAGGACGCTGTTTACAGCATAGAGGGCCATTAATGCAGCGCTCGATCCCGGATGCTATTGCCTGGAGAAATCGCATTTGTATGCAGTGTACAATGGAGGATACTGTCAGTGTATAATGGAGGAAATGGTCAGAAGATTTTCAAATCTGAGAAAGGCTTTGAGAACTAGACTGATAAAAGGGTTTTTTATACTTCCTCCAAGACATATTTTTGCCTCAATTCGCCACATTTTCAGAAGACACACATTGAAAAGTGAGTTCTTCTGACATAAATAGTCTCCAAAGTTCATGTCTTTGTGACAGAGCCTAAAAGAACATTCCTCAAAAAATATGTTCCTGACATTCAGCCAAGCACTGGAGGGTCAAGGAAAGTCTCACAGCCCTCCAAAACAGCAGTGCTTCCTCTTCCAGAGCTAGCCAGGTCAAGTATAAGGAGCAGCGTGTGCAGCATGAAAACTTTCTACGTCCTTGGAAGACTGGAGAACTGAAACGATTCATCCTCAGCAAACTCTGAGCTGAGATAAGCCTTATGCTGCGTTTATATGTTTGCATGGGAAAAAACCCTTTCCACACCCCGTAGAGGTACACGGTCAACACTGACATGAATCTATGCAAATGTTGGCATGGTGACCATGGTGCAAACAAAAATGGGTGATTGTCAGAGAAGAGCTTTAGCAGTGTAGCTTGTTTATTTAAGGTGGAGAAGGCAGGAGGCGCTGTTGCATCCAAAAAATGCAACATCCAGTTTATTTCACCACTGTGGTCGATGGCAAAAGTTGGGAAAATTGAGCTCCTGATGGATTTCACCTCTCACCGCTAGTTGCATATTGTAAGTTGCATGCAACTTTGTTTTTTGCATTGCTTTATGAGAAGTGGCACAGAAATAATGTTGCATACCACTTACAACATGCAACTAGTTGCAAGTTGTAAGTTGCATGCAACTTTGATTGTTTTTGAATTGCTTTGTGTAACTGAAGTGGCACAAAAATTGCATGCAACTTACAGTATGCATAGTTGCATGCAACTAGTTGCATGAAATTTTCACCATGAAAGCTAGCCTAAATTAGGCTAAAGCTATCAGTGTATCTTGATCGGAGTGGAAGGCAATTACTGGATATTTGACATCCCAAACGGAACTGGACAGGTTCTGCTTTTTTCATTTTTTGGTCAAACGTAAGAGATCTTATATTTTTAGCTAATGAAATTGCAAGTCTGCATGCTAAACACTTTTCCCGCCAACTACAGTACATCCTGTCCTCTTCGAAACAAAAATGCAGCACACGCACACCAAGATAACGAAGGATAATGCGGAAAACATAATTTCAAAGCTCATATATTGCAAGCCTACTACAAAAAAGTGTTTGCTTAGCGCTAAGTCACCCTGTTTACTCTCATATGCAAATCTAGCTCGTCTTTGCACAGTGCAGAACGCCTCGCTTCAAGTTTACCGTCATTATGCACGAGCACATGCCCGGTATAATGAAATTATCCACATACAAAGAGAGACGTGTGCACATTATATAACGTCCAGGATAATGAAAAGTTGCTTACAGCATCAGTAAGGAATCTCAATCACTGGAAAGCTGGAGATATTTACAACTTCGACTTTAATGTGACACAAGGAAAGTGCAGATACAGCAGTGCGTCCGTCCCAAGAGCGGCTGCGAGTTTACTGCAGGAGAGTTGCATAATCCCACATATGGAACGTTTTAATAAGATGTTGTTGGTAAACTCTGGCGGTGGCAGAACTGCTCTTACATTTTCAGCTAATCCCAGCTGGAGCTTTAAGAAATACGACGTCTTTGTGTGCGGATTTCCATTTGTTAATCGGATCCCAGTGGAGCAACAGAGAGCGACTGTAACTCAAATTAGCCCCTTCAGTCCTAATGTTATGCAAACATCAATATATGGATAAAGCTTCTCTTGGCGCCACGGGGGAAAAAATAGCAGGTTTGCAGCTAATTACTGTGCAGAAGCCTATAAGCCTTTCACACTGCAATGTGGCATCGCTTGCATTGATTTATGGTATTAACAAACTTGTCCTCTTTGAAATACAGACCTACGTAATTAATTAGCTATCAAATTAGCATTAAGCAATCATTAGCCAATTCAGACGTGTTGCTAATACCAATATCAGTGATCTCTGTCCGCACCGAGGGGCGATTTTGTAGGTTGTGCTATTCTGAGATGTGACATTTGTGATATTTGGTGATATGTGTGATATTTGTTTTGCTTCCTGCTCCCCTGTGTCCCTCAGCCAGCAGGGGTCAGTTGAGTAAACTTCTGTTCTGTGCAAGGACAAATTGTTCACAAATAACAAGCATGTTAACATGCTTTTACAGCTGTCATGAACAGATATCCGCCATCCTCACTGATCTCTTCAATCAGTTCCTGGCCCAGCAAGTACTGCATACTTCAAAACCTTCTACATCATGCAAGTGCATTTGCAGCTATCAGTATTTACCCCAGTGATCTGCCAGTTGCCAGTATTTACCCCAATACAACCGCCTGTATTCTTATATTTAGGAAAAGTAGGCGTCCAAGAATTGAGTCCTGAGGGACACCACATGTAACAGGAGAGGTGGAGGACTCGTGTGGACCTAGCGTGACAAACTGGTGTCTGTTTGTAAGATACAACCTGAACCACTGTAAAGTATTTATCTGTGTCAACAGAGAAAAGGTGAGAATTCTAGAGAATTCTAGCCCGTATTCTAGTATTTCCCCCAATACAACTGCCCTTATTCTAGTATTGACACCTGTGCCTTTGTCAATGTACTAGAATTTATCCCAATGCATTTGCCAGTGTTCCAGTATTTATCCTGAAAGCATTTTACAGTATTCCAATATATTCCACAGTAGACTTGTCAGTACTCAAGTTTTTACGACAATGCATTTGCATTTATTTTTCCCAATGGATTTGCCAGTATTTCTAGTTTTTCCCAATGCACTTGCCAGTATTTCTCCCAATGAATTTGTCAATATTCCAATATTTACCCCAAGGCATTTGTTTCGTATTCTATTATTTCCCCCAAGGATTTTGTCTTTATTCAAATATTTCCCCAATGCATTTGCCAGTATTCCGGTATTTCCCCAGTGAACTTGTCAGTATTCCAATATTTACCCCAAAGCATTTGCCAGTATTCTGGTATTTCCACCAATGAATCTTTCAGTATTCTAATAAAACCCCAATGCATTTGCCAGTTTTCCAGTATTCTTGTATTTCCCCCCATGAATATGTCAGTATTCCAGATTTAATCCTAATGCATTTGCCAGTATTGCTGTATTGATTCCAGTGCATTTGCCAGCACATTTACATTTGCATTTATGGAATTTGGCAGACACTCTTATCTAGAGCAACTTATTTACTTGATCATTTACAGAGAAAGGCTAAGGTACTGTTGGGAGTCTTGCCCAAGGACTTATCGGTTCATTTGTATTTGCCCCAATACATCATCCAGTATTTGCCCCAATACATCATCCAGTATTTGCCCCAATACATCGTCCAGTATTTGCCCCAATACATCGTCCAGTATTCGCCCCAATACATCGTCCAGTATTTGCCCAAATTGCGTTTGCCAGATTTCCCAATACATTTTTTGCCAGGTTTTACACCTGTGCATTTGTCATAAATAATGCAGGGTTGTTCTCTTTTCAGACTGGACAATGCATTTATAGCCTTGAAGTAAAATAAATTACAAATTTAAAAGAAAACATTAAACACATTCACACAAAGGAAGAAGATAGTATAGTGATAAATAACATATCAGTCTTGTCTGTTTGTGTCTATAGCAATGTAGACTATGCTGAATATGGTTCGAGGTTACTATGACAACAATCCCACACACAGAAAATCCTTACGCTATGCATAGACGTGTGCCTAATGTATTTATAGCTTACATTTACATGCTTCATCTGTGTGTTTATGCTGTGTGTCTATTTATATTCACAGGCAGGGCATTTTTAAAGGAGCTCCTGGAAACAGCCTGTTTCTCACTGTTCTGGTTCCTCATTACCGCACCAGAGGGGTAAAAGTAAATTTAGGAGCAGAGAGAAAAAGAGGAGGAAAGAAATGAGGGAGAATAAATGAGAGAGACAGAAATAGAAACGGCAGGGTGAAAGAAAGGAAGTGAGAAAGAGAGAGAGAGAGAGAGAGAGAGACAGAGGGGTGATGATGATCTGCTGAACGTTAGCGATGTGCTCACAGGGTGTGTGCATAAATTAGCACTGATGGGGAGTTTCAGGTCTGTGTCTGTCAGAGGCCGACATGCAACTCAGTTATCGTTAAAGACGTTTACTGAAACTGGATACGTCCAAAAGGCGCACTCAAATATAACATAATTACACCTATATGGATGATTCCACTGAATTAGTTCAAAGTCAGAGCTGAAACACATTTGGGATTCTAAACCGACTCGGACTTTAGACTAAAATCCTTTCGCTTTGAGTGACTTTATACCTTAATTATGTTTATTTTATTAAAACTCATAATTAAACATTCCATTTTGTCACCACCAAAACAATCATAACTACCCAAACATTACCAAATGTGTCAGTAGTGACTGTTTCGGTGACAATTTCTGCTCATTTTGAGCTCAAAAACTCAGCAAACACAGCTTTGAACAGCTGTTCACACAGAAAATCATCATATTTTACACTAAAACACTAAAAAGTGCTGAACTGCAGAAAATATGACGATTCTTAATGTTCCACACTGATTTTCAGACTTTGGGACACATTTACTTCAAAACAATGGGATCTAACTGCTCACCATGTGGCCATGAGGGACAGGGATGCAGCCTCACTTCCTGCTCTGAAATGGAGGGGCGTGGCTAAAAATAAGGCTCCGCCCATTGACTAAAATTTCGTGTTTCGGTAGTGACATGAAAACATGAGTCAGCATTTTTTTGTTTAAAAATTTATCTTATAATAAATCTAAATCTTTCGACTTCACTTTAGAAATAAAATCTTTGTCTATGTTTAGCTTATTTCTGAGTTTAAACAGATCAGAACATAATCGTTTTTCCCAGTGGAGCCGCAGTGTGAACTACTTCAGTAGAACGTCCATGCAAAAGTATTCTGCACCCTGATAGTCAACACTTTCCTCCTGATCACCGAATCCTAGCGTTTGATTGTTGATTTACATATAACGTTAAAGGATCTCTTCCATTTGCATCAGATTTGCATCTCATTTGCATGTAACACTACATGATCTGTAAACGCATGGGCTCCTCTTGAAGAATGATAAATCATGTGCCACTTCATGCAGAAAGAAAAAAACATAGGCATGTATTTTTTATATGTGAGATATATAAAATATTTTTTACATTTCAAATACATTGTTTTTTTTGCAAAATGCACTGCGAGCACACATGAGTTGCACATGTGGATAAACAGACTCGTGGTTGACAGGTTTTACACATGCGTGTGAAAGAAAGGCGTTGTTGCATGTGATCAGGTACTGTTTCACCTTACATGTGATCACACATGATTCACGTGCAGGAGTGGGTAATGGGGAGAGTCGGGGGGATGCCCGGTGGGCCGGCAGCCGGTTTGGGCCGGTTACTTTGAGCTAATGTGTAAACTCGCACATTTAATCATAAGCACGCTTAAAGAAAGTATAAATGTCCTTCCAAGTGTGTTCGTCAAGTGGTACAAGCCCGATTTACTGAGTCTCGTGGATATAGAAATTAGATGAAGCTGAAGTTAGCGTCTTATTCTCATTTCCTCTTCTACCTTAAATGATGTCACAGCTACATTCAGACGCCATCAGTGTATCGAATTCAGTGTGATGGTGCAGATCTGGCGCTGACTGACACAGCAGGCAGCTCTACAGTGTTACTGATGCAGCAATTTTCATACGTGAATCATGTGAAGATGTACAGCAGCACTGAGAAGATAAACGATAAATCTGCTTAAGGAGGATGAGGACATATCCGAGCAGGTGGGTGGTGAGAAAGGCTGATCTCAACTTTCTTAACGTTAGTGTGTAGCACACTGATCGTCAAGATTATGTCACAGTTAAGATAAAAGCGTACGCCAGTTTTCATTTCATTAACTCGTTATCTGAACGTGGCATATAAGTAATACGTACGAGTAAGAAATGAAGAAGATGAAAACGTGCAGACTTTAGAAAATGTTATTTTGCACAAAGGCAGTGTTTTGTGTATGTGTAAGTGTGTCATATAACTCCTGGCCTGAAAACCTTCCAACTTGGCCCTGTTTACATGTGTTTACTTCAGAGTTAAACCAATAATGAAAATCTTAAAAACTATTATTATTCTTTTCTACTTATGAAAACGTATAGTTTTATATATGAAATATAAGTCCTTAGATCGAAAGGTTATGAAAAGCATACGTTTAATGAGGCGTGTCCAAACTTTTGACTGCTGCCGTATAATCAGGACGGCCTTGGTGAGATTATGGAGCGTCTTATCTCATGCAGGCTTATTCCAGCAGCAACTGCTTTAATTACTCAGCGGAGCTGGAGCTGAATAACTTGCACTGACTCCATTTCCCACCTGACTGAGCCCCTCGATGTTCGTTACAAATGTTCTCTGTCCGCACTTCGTTTTGTCACAGACCCCATTTACATCAAGTATTAAAATTCATGCCCTGGTGGTTCTGGAGTATGGATGGATGAAGTTGCTGGGCTGGCGAGAAGCTAAAGAGTGCTAAAGAAATGTGTTCAAATCCCAGGATCCCCTTCAGACCGAGCCAGCCAAAGATGTCAAGGACGCATCATGGACGTGTTTCAAGAAAGTGCAAATAAATACAGCTCAGAGACGGTAACGAGTCAATTTACGATGGAGTTCTGAGGAGCAGCTGCACATGAGTCTAAGGTCAACATGACCGATGCCAAGCGTGGGCTAGAGGGGTATAAAGCCCCCCAGCACTGGGCTGTGGAGCAGTGGAACTGTGGTCTCTGGAGTGATGGAGCTCCATCCAATACCTTTGAGATGAGTTGGAGTGATCCAGAACTGACCATCCAACATCAGCACCTGACCTCACTAATGCTCAATCAGATCCTCACAGCAATGTTCAGAATCTAGTGTAAAGCCTTCCCAGTGGCCAGTGGAAGCACAAGGTGGATGTTTCTAATAAAGTGGCCAGTTTGTGGAAGCACAAGGTGGGTGTTTCTAATAAAGTGACCAGTGAGCGGAAGCGGTGGGTGTTTCAAATAAAGTGGCCAGTGAGGGGAAGCACAAGGTGGGTGTTTCTAATAAAGTGGCCAGTTAGTGGAAGCACAAGGTGCGCGTTTCTAATAAAGTGGCCAGTGAGTGGAAACACAAGGTGGCTGTTTCTAATAAAGTGGCCTGTTAGTGGAAGCACAAGGTGGATGTTTCTGACAAAGTGGCCAGTGAGGGGAAGCACAAGGTGGGTGTTTCTAATAAAGTGGCCAGTGAGTGGAAGCACAAGGTGGATGTTTCTGACAAAGTGGCCAGTGAGGGGAAGCACAAGGTGGGTGTTTCTAATAAAGTGGCCAGTGAGTGGAAGCACAAGGTGGGTGTTTCTGACAAAGTGGCCAGTGAGTGGAAGCACAAGGTGGGTGTTTCTGACAAAGTGGCCAGTGAGTGGAAGCACAAGGTGGGTGTTTCTGACAAAGTGGCCAGTGAGGGGAAGCACAAGGTGGGTGTTTCTAATAAAGTGGCCAGTGAGTGGAAGCACAAGGTGGGTGTTTCTAATAAAATGGCCAGTGAGTGGAAGCACAAGATCGATGTTTCTAATAAAGTGGCCAGTGAGTTGAAAACACATGGGGGTGTTTCTAATAAAGTGGCCAGTGTGTGGAAGCATGAGGTGGGTGTTTCTAATAAAGTGGCCAGTGTGTGGAAGCACAAGGTGGGTGTTTCTAATAAAGTGGCCAGTGTGTGGAAGCACAAGGTGGGTGTTTCTAATAAAGTGGCCAGTGTGTGGAAGCACAAAGTGGTCTCTGTGTATAACAGATTTCCATCTTTTAGACTGTGGAGGCAAATCCATCCAATCTTTTATTCATCCTAGAAATCTGAATGGAATGTGTTGTTACCTGTCGCATGGACGCCATTTGAATCTAGATGAGGTCATTATGCAACCGAATGCTCCCAGCATGGAGCAGCCTTTAAGGAACAGTTGCCTCGTTATTTTCAGAGAGAACGAGCGAGCTCTTAGGTGGCACACGGCTGAAGACCCGTGTTGGGATACAGGCGTCCAGGTAAATATCCTTCCTCCTCCAGGTGATACAGCCATTTTCTCCCATGGCCCTAAGCATTCCTGCTGAGAAGTGGAATAATTGGCTTCCGCACCATTCAGCAGGCAATCACCACGTCCTCCTCCGCTGCGATCTGAGTTAGACACACCAAGAACTGTCTCGGCAGCGGATGAGTGTGCGCACAGCCCTGAAAGGACAGCGACAGGTCTCTACGGTAAGGCTGTGAAGAAACGAGCGGTTCACTTTGCTCCTGACGGCCCTCTTCACTTTCACACCATCACACCGTCCCTCATTAGACTACAGAGAGATGTGGAAATATCGGAGAAGTGGGAAATGGATTTGTGACACCGGCTGACAACTTCCATTAAACACTGCAACACCACACATTAGGAGGAACCAGATATTTGACCTGTGTGCTTCCAAACTGACAGCATGAAGTTATCCAGCGTGAAGATCCTTCTGCTGCTGATTATATTGAATATTAGGAGGAAATGGCTGTCTCCTCTGATCTGCTCCAGCGCTCCCTTCACGAGCTTCCAGAAGGTCGGACAGGTGTTTTTTTACATCAGCTGGAGCCGAGCCCAGGTGTCAAGCTTGTAGTGGAGGTTCAGCGGGAGTCGCCACTAACAGCGTAGACTATACAATAGCACATCGTCATTTTGTTTATAAATTATTAACATATCGCTGCTGTCGGAACAAAACCTTGTGCCTCCATTTTTGTCATTTTTCAGTTTTTGATATAATTTGAAAATGTTTGTGGCCCCTTACATTGTGTGCAAATTTTATGATGAATGAACAAAAAGAAATGGTCCAAAATTACTTGGGAAAATGTCTGGTTCCATGTATATTTGTTGAACCATTGAACCATCATGAAATTTTAACATGTGAAGAATTTTCAAATTATGCAAAAAGATAAAATTTTGCTGTTGCATATGCAAAAATTTGAACACCCTTGATTTTTTAAGTGAAAATAAATTAACACATCCTCTGAAGAAAACTTTTTAAAACATTTTAAATGCACCAAAATTTATGTTTTATTTTTCATTTTTTATGTTTTGTTATTTAGATTTTATTACCTTATGTGTTATTGTCACTTATTTTTACTTTTTTTAACTTCAGCAAAACATGTTATTTGACCAGAGGCACCAAACTTTTGCATTATGTGTATATATATATATATATATATATATATATATATATATCATTGTTGTCAAAAGAAAACCTTATATTTCCAAAATGGTAACTTTACAGAAGAAGGAAAAAACATACTTTACTTTTAATGTAAGTCAATAGAACCAGACTTTTTTCCAAGTCATTTTGGGTCATTTATTTTGGTCCACTCTTCATGATATATATACATCCAGCAAACTTATTTTTTGTATATGCATGGCTTTGTAGATACCCTTAAAAGGGGAACGTTATGGGGAAATCTCACACTTTGATTCCTAACAACCATCTGGAAGACCTGGTCGACCCCAAAACTGCCCCCATCAGATAAACAGCACTTAAAGCTTTCATCTCTGAGAGAGAGGAGAAAATCAAGCTGATCAGATCTGAAAACATCCACAGGTGTTTCTGTCCATCCTTCCACTGTGAGAAGACGACTCAGCGCTGTGGGTCTGAAAGGATGTTTTATTAGTCTACTCAGGCTTTAGCAGAGCTCAGTAACACTGAGATTAATAACTGATCACATTGATCATTTATTGGGTTCAGCATGTTTTTTTTGTGGATTTTCTAAGTGAAAATAGGTTGAAACGTCCTCTACAAACTTAAATATGGCCACACAAAGAGGCTGAGGCGTCTTCAGAGCACTCTAGATCTTCCTGTAGATGAGGACAGATTTCAGCTCATCACGGCGTTAGCTACACAGCCTTTCCTCCTGCCTCTGTCAATCACAGCCTTTCCTCAGCTCATTTACGTCAGCGTGTTGCACCGACAATGATGTTTTTTCCAGGCCTCCACTTCTGATGAGCTGTCAGTATGGAGGGCTTCTTCTGCAGTGGAGTTTTCTCCCCCACAGAACTGCTCTTCACTCCTACTCTTTATTCCAGCTCGCCCTGGAAGCCCAACTCAACCAACCACACAGTCCTTTCTTCTCAGGCCGCAACTGCCAGCAGGTTCGCAAGGAATGGAAAGATTCTGCACACTGAAGCACAGATACAGTTCAAAAACACCAGTCAAAAAGAAGAGGCTGGGAGGGGAGAAGAAATGCGCTCAGCATCACTGTTACAGTATCTGAGGACATAAGAACGGATTCTTCAGCATTTACAATTTTCCACTCCAGATGTAGTCGACAAGTCGGGCAGGACATGATGGGAGTCCAGATTTTGCTTCTTTACAGATGGAGATGTGAGACTAATGTTGCTAATGAACACTACGAGTCAACAGTCACCCAAATCACTTCTGTAGGTACTAGAAACTAATTCTGATACTCGAGTTTTTGCAAGATTTGATGAGACACCATTCGAGACTCGACTTGGAATCACACCTCGGAGACTCGAGACTCAACTCAGACTCGCACGGCCGAGACTTGAGACTCGACTTGGAATCACACCTCGGAGACTCGAGACTCAACTCAGACTCGCACGCCAGAGACTTGAGGCTCGACTTGGAATCACACCTCGGAGACTCGAGACTCAACTCAGACTCGCACGCCAGAGACTTGAGACTCGACTTGGAATCACACCTCGGAGACTCGAGACTCAACTCAGACTCGCACGCCCGAGACTTGAGACTTGACTTGGAATCACACCTCGGAGACTCGAGACTCAACTCAGACTCGCACGCCCGAGACTTGAGGCTCGCCTTGGAATCACACCTCGGAGACTCGAAACTCGACTCAGACTCACACTTCAAAGACTCAAGACTCTACTTGGACTCACACCCCAGAGTTTCGGAACTCAACTCAGACTCTCATCGCAGAGACTTGAGACTAGACTCAGACTCTGACCCCATAGACTCAAGACTCTACTCAGACTCACGCCTCAGAGACTCGACTCAGACTCGCACAACAGAGACTCAATACTTGACTTAGACTCACACCGAAGAGACTCGGAACTCCACTCAGACTCTCATCTCAGAGACTTGAGACTTGACTCAGACTCTCACCCCATAGACTTGAGAGTCGACTCAGACTCAAACCTCAGATACGTGAGCCTTGACTCAGACTCTCTCCCCATAGACTCGAGACTCGACTTGGAATCACACCTTGGAGACTCGAGACTTGACTCAGATTCGCACCCCAGAGACTCCAGACTTGACTCAGCCTCGCACCTCAGAGACTCAATACTTGACTTAGACCCGCACCCCAGAGACTCGAGATTTGACTCAGACTCTCACCTCAGAGACTCGAGACTTAATTTGCACCTTTTATGCTGATAAAATATGGAGTAATCTGATCTAAGATCAGTCCTGCTTTGTGAATTTCAGCCTCTGTGTCTGAAATGGCTGAAACTTTGTTCATTCAAATCAAAATCAAGTCAACACACTCAAACATAACCGTTAATGTGCTTTAAAAATTAGATTTAAAAAGTGACAAAAAAAAAACGTTTTACTGCCTTTGCTAGATCAGTTATGGCTTTGTCTCATTACAAACAGCCACAGCTCTGCTGAATGAACTTGAAGTTGCCTACCAAAATGGTTGCAGTGCGATTGCTATCGATTGCAAATCTGCGATTGTTTTTCCATTTTTAATGTCAGAGTAATTTGCTTTTCCATACTAACTTTTTTCCAGCCAATATGCACAGAAATGCAAACACATTTTGCATTTGAATTTGGATCATGTCCTAAATAATGCACACTCACGCTGGAAATGCAACTGTGAACACACCACTTAGCCAGCATTTTCAAATTTCCAACTGAATTTAAAGAAAGTCCAGAATACGCTGCCATAGTAAGAGGCTTCGTCTTGAAAACATCGCAAACATTAGTTCATCCACTTGTCGCAAGTCAACAGTCACACAAATCACTTCTGTAAATACTAGAAACTCTGATACTTGAGTTTTTGCAAGATTGATGAGACACCATTCGAGACTCGAGACTCGACTTGGAATCACACCTCAGAGACTCGAGACTCAACTCAAACTCGCACCACAGAGACTCGAGACTCGACTCAGACTCTCACCTCAGAGACTCGAGACTCGACTCAGACTCACACCTCAGAGACTCAAGACTTGACTTGGAATCACACCCCAGAGACTCGGACCTCAACTCAGACTCTAATCTTGAGACTTGACTCAGGCTTGCACCTCAGAGACTCGAGACTCGACTTGGAATCACACCTTGGAGACTCGAGACTCAACTCAAACTCGCACCTCAGAGACTCTATACTTGACTTAGACCCGCACCCCAGAGACTCAGGACTTGACTTGAACTCTCACCTCAGAGACTCGAGACTCGACTCAGACTCTCATCTTAGAGACTTGAGACTTGACTCAGACTCTCACCTCAGAGACTCAAGACTCGACTCACACTCACACCTCAGAGACTTGAGACTCAACTCAGACTCTCATCTCAGAGACTTGAGACTTGACTCAGACTCTCACCCCATTAGTTCATAGCGTCATCCACTCGTATAGCTGTCGTCCACTTCCATGCTTCTTATGCAACGTCTTCTATTTGCAGTATTCCGTAATCAAAGCTAACCAGCTAATTGCTGGGAACCAATTAGCTCGTTATCTAATTTTCCTCCAAGACTCTGTATTGCTTTAATTGTGCTAGCCACCAATTTACTAATTATCTAATTGTAGAATGTATTCCAGGCCCTGTTATTAACACACAGAGGTGCTATCAGCCTGTATTTTACATAACACATTACACATCACTCCCTTTATTATTCCTTACTGTACAGACAGCGTGTAAAACTCCTGCTTGGTATTTCATTTGGTGATTGCAGGTTTAGCGCGAAGCCTGCGGTACCTGTAATTTACGCTCAGGCTCCTATTAAAAGCCCCTGGTGCTTATTTTAGGCTTGTGTAATTGATCCGAGTACAAATCTTCCTATGACTCAGACGTGGCTGCATTTCCCACTGTAGTACAGCGCGCTTCTCCGCGCCGCTGATGTAACTCACTGGAGGCTTTGCGGCGTCTGCGCGACCTGTTCGATGACAAAAGCTCTTCTCATATTGATTTTCCCCCATGGCGCTTCGAGCTGCACAAGGAGTTCCTTCAGACCTCACTGTGTGCACCGCATAATCAGGCCCTCGTCATAAGCCCTACTTCAGCGCCGCACAGCTCAGGTACGTCTCACACCGCAGTAATTAAAATAAAGACTTTTTTTGGCTGCTTTGCATTCAACATCCTCAGTGACACTGACTGAGTGAACCCATCTCTGTTCTGTTACAGTCAGTAACTGATATTCATTTAAACCTCAGAGGTTTAGAGTCATTATTATCATTTTTCTGTACAGTTTATGCAGTAATACCTGAGAGGGGGCGCTGCACAGTCAGACACCGGCACCGACAGGCTGCCTCTGTAGGCACACAGCCAAACACAGCTTCATTATTGATATTTATTATGAGACTCTGGATCACACTTAACTGACTATTGACTCAACTGGAACTCATGCTTAACTGACTCGCAACACAGACTCACGCTTAACTGACTCATGGCTCGCCTTGGACTTACACTTCCGAGACTCAAGACTGGACTCGGACTTGAAACCTCCGAGACTCAAGATTCGACTCGGACTCGCACTTAACTGACTCATTACTCACCTTGAACTCACGCTAACTAACTTGCAACACGGACTCATGCTTAACTGCCTCATGACTTGGACTCATTCTTAACTGACTCGCAACACAGACTCATGCTTAACTGACTCATTACTTGACTTGGACTCACGCTTCTGAGACTAAAGACTTGACTCGGACTTAAAACCTCAAAGACTCAAGACTCGACTTGTACCTCCGAGATTCAAGACTCAACTAGGACTTGCACTAAACTGGCTCATGACTCGACTTGGACTCACACTTCTGAAACTAAAGACTCGACTTGGACTTGAAACCTCAAAGACTCAAGACTTGACTCGGACTTGCGCTTAACTGACTCATGACTCGACCTGAACTCATGCTTAACTGACACTGACTCATGCTTAACTGGCTCATGACTTGGACTCACGACTAACTGACTCAAAACACAGACTCATGCTTATCTGACTCATGACTTGACTTAGACTCACACTTCCAAGCCTCAAGACTTGACTCGGAAATAAAACCTCAAAGACCCAAAACTCGACTTGCACCTCAAAGATTCAATACTCGACTCGGCCTTAAAATCTCAAAAACTCAAGACTCAACTTGGACTTGAAACCTCAGAGACTCAAGACTCAACTTGGACTCGCACTTAACTGACTCATGACTCGACCTGGACTCATGCTTAACTGACTCATGACTCAACTCGACCTGGACTCATGCTTAACTGACTCATGACTCGATTTGGACTCATGCTTAACTGACTAAACTTGGATTTACACCTTAGAGACTCAAGACTCGACTCAATTGGGTACTTTTGACGTTTTCTGTTTACTTGATGTCAAAAAATGACAAAATTATGTACAGAAAACAAGACAGTCCGCATAACAATAACTTTTCATCAAATACAAACCATAATGAATTATATCTTCTCTCCTACTCACAAACACAAATGTGGTCTGGATTGAAAGTTTAGAATCTGCACTTTCCACCCAGCGTCTCCATCCCTTTAAGTGACGTATAACTGTTGTCTAATTTCAGAAATATCAGAGTTATAGATTTCAGATTCTCCTATCAGAATCCAGACGACAATACTAAAATAAAGTATTACAGGTTCATAAAGGTCGAATGTGTGACCGATTATGTTATTTCATTGTAAACACCTCAGTGTCAGTAGAGGTTTCCGTAATGTTGCACATCCATTAACTGTTCATAATAAACTGATTCTGCAGTTCGTCTGTTCATTGTCGTCCAAGGAGCCTCCTTAGAACATCGGTTCTATTGCTGAATCCAAACTGCACCCGTGGCTCTAATAAACATACATCCTACAAGCTAATCCAGATGAAATCACACTGTTTCTCTTCCCGTTTTCCGTCTGTATGAATGTTTGGCTGTGAATAACACACATTCTTCGATAATGCGGCCCCACATAATGGAAAGTGTCATTGATGCTGGAATTGAAAAGTTATCAGATGATTGATTTCATTCTAGAACCGAAAGGGTCTTTTGTGGCTCTGCGGCCCGTTAGCCGACTGCAATGAAGCCCACAGATGGATGTTCGGTCCTCCCAGTGTGGGAACTCATCAGGCAACAGTGCACTCTTTCAAACGCTCGATATGTTCTTGTAGCAGCGTTTAAACGAGTGTTGAACAAAGTTGTTTAAGGCTCTAGATCGTCCAGATCGTCCGTCAGCTCATCTATTGTTTAGCTCATGTTTTTTTTATTAGAATATTCCCTTGATATATTTTAGCCCTGGAACACAGCACATCCTCTCCAGAGTGTGGCTTGAACATACAGTTCTACACTCAAAACAGAAGGTTCTTCAAGGTTTCTTTAGTAAAACAATGGTTCTATATTGACCCATGAACACATTAACACCACTTGCATGCTTTGCATGGTGAAATGGTTCTTTAGATTACGAAGAATGTGTCTTATATGGTTCTATTTGGTGCCAGAAAGGGTTGCAAGCTTGTCATCGGAACTTTAGCAGAACACTTTTTGGTGCTACATAGAACCATTTTCAAAAAGGTTCTATATGGAACCATATACAACACATCCTCCATAATCTGAAGAACCAATTCAACATGCAAAAACCATTTAAGCCTGCAAATGGTTCTTTGGGTGTTCATGGTTCTAAACAGAACCATTGTCTTTACTAATAAAGTCAATGGTTCTATATAGAACCATGAACAGTCAAAGAACCACTTGCGTGCTTTGCATGTTGAAATGGTTCTTAAGATTGATGGAGAATGTATATGGTACTATATAGCACCAAAAAGGGTTTTTTTATTGTTGCATGCTTGACATTGAAACAATAGCAGAACACTTTTTGGTGCTACATAGAACCATTTTCAAAAAGGTTCTATATGGAACCATATACATATACGATTGTCTTTACTAATAAAGTTAATGGTTCTATATAGAACCATGAACACCCAAAGAACCACTTGCATGCTTTGCATGGAGAAGTGGTTCTTCAGATTGATGGAGAACGTGTCATATATGGTTCTATATAGAGCCAAAAAAGGGTGCTTCTATTATTGCAAGCTTGACATCGTAACAATAGCAGAACACTTTTTGGTGCTACATCGAACCATTTTCAAAAAGGTTCTATATGGAACCATACTGCAAATTATTCAAATGGTGCAAATGGTTATTTGAGTGTTCATGGTTCTAAATAGAACCACTGTCTTTACTAATAAAGTCAATGGTTCTGTATAGAACCATGAACACTCAAAGAACCACTTGCATGCTTTGCATGGCGAAATGGTTCTTAAGGTTGATGGAGAATGTATATGGTACTATATAGTGCCAAAAAAGGGTTCTTTAATTGTTTCAAGCTTGACATCGTAACAATAGCAGAACACTTTTTGGTGCTACATAGAACCATTTTCAAAAAGGGCAGCTTCAGCAGCTGTAAACTCTCTGCACGCCGTTTCACATGAGTCTCCGATGTGGACTGAATGAAGAATGAAGGGTTTCCGGCGTGTTGGTCAGTCCTTAGTGATTTCCTGAGTGTCCGTTGGTCAGTTTTACACAGAATGTAGACGGACACACCAATCCACCAGCTCCACACGGTGAGAGGCAGATGACGTGTATCTCAGCCCCTCTTCATAGGCTCATAACTCCGGATGTGAGTCTCGTATGATCTCGTGATAAGATGGAATGGAAAGGGCGACTCTACAGATTCAGGAAGTGTTTGAACTGGATTTCTGAGCTGGATCATCACAAAAATAGAGAAATATATACAGAAACGTTGAATTTGACGTGTGGGCGAGTTCCTGGACGCCAGTTGGTTACACAGCAGGTTGTAGTAGATCAGCCACAAAACTAGAGCCAGAAGCTAAATTTGTGCTCCTCAGTAAGTACGGCCATCAAATCATCCCTTTGTGTGAGTACAGAATCCTACAAATTGGCTTCATTGATTCGGAGGGCTTTGGTGCGCCTGGCAGGACCACCGCTTTCAGCACAATGCTGTGTTATGGATTTCACTGCCAAATCAACAAAGACAAAATGAAGGCAATAATTATTTATGCTCTCGTTTCTCCCACCGAAATCCAGCACTGAACATCTCGCTGAACTGAGGAGAAACAGTCGCTGAGGGCTGTTTGAGCATGAGTGCTTCACAATGAACCGCCTGCACTGCAAAAAAGAAGCATACTTAAGTACATCCATGTGGCAGCATATAGAGAATACTACTAGTACTGTTTATATGTCACATGTATTTTATGGAAATATGCCTAAAATATACTTTAAGTATATTTGTAACGTAAGACATTTTAAATGGTACTTTGGAATGCTGTAAGGAAATACACTGGAATAAATGTATATCTTAATATACTCAAGCATACTTCAGCAAAAGCAGATTTGATTGCCATCAACTTAAGTATATTATTTAGAAGTATATTTCAAATTTATGACTTTTAAAGTTTGTTTTAGGACAGTTTAGTTAACATAAGTCAAAATAACTAGGAAATATGGGTGTCTTTTTCAAGTGTGGTAGAATTTGTCTTAACAATTGCTTAAGTTAACTTCATTGCACTAGTAGGCATATATGATGTATTTCAACATTACTTAAATATAATTTATGTATACATAAGTTGTGTTAAGTTACTCCTAATATATTGTAGAATATATGTATAGTGTATAGTAAAAAAAGTAAATATGTTTTATTTATTCAATCTATTTGAGTGTATTTTGTGATACTGAAATGTAATTTAAGTATGTTTTAGTTACAGTATACCTCAATAAGTAGCAGTAGAGTGTATCAGTACATCCAGTAGTATGTTTATAATATATTCCAAGTTACAAACTTAAATCTACTTAAGTGCAACTTAAGTTGTTAAAAAAAAAAGAACTCAACAGTGCATGAAAAAGTTTGGGCATCCAAGTACATTTAAAGCACTTACATACCTTTTTAGCAACAACATACCTCTTTAAAAAGTAGCACATTTAAACTGTACTTTACTGTAGGGAAATACAAGCATATTTATACAAAACTATAATTGTCATCAACTTAAGTGTATTATTTAGAAGTATATTTTAAAGCAATGACTTTTATAGTGCACTTTAGTACATTTCAGTTGCAATATACAATGTATTACTTAAATATTATTTATGTATACATAGGTTGTGTTTAGTTACTCCTAATATATTGTATAATATCTGTATATTTCATCCTGTACTAAAAAGTAAATTTACGCTATGACTTTTATAGCGTGCTTTAGTACATTTCAGTTGCAATGTAAGTCAAAATACCTAGCAATCAAATATGGGTATCTGTTTCAAGTGTAGTAGAATTTTTCTTAACAATTGCTTAAGTGAACTTCATTGCAACATAAGGTTGTTCCAATTTAGAACAGAAAAGCACTTACAAGCATTTACAATGTATTTCAACATTACTTAAATATAATTTATGTATATGTAAGTTATGTTTAGTTACTCCTAATATATTGTATAATGTGTATGTGCATTTAAGTGTATACTAAAAAGTAAATGTATGTTATATGATCAATATTTAGTGATACTGAAATGTACTTTTTAGTCACAGTATAACTAAATAAATAGCACTGATGTGTATCAGTACATCCAGTAGTGTGTTTGTAATATATTTCGAGTGTATTTTTCGAAACATATATTTTTTAAGTAGCACATTTAAACTGTACTTAACTATGCTAGAAAATACAAGCATACAAAACTATAACTGTCATCTACTTAAGTGTAAAACTTAGAAGTATATTTTAAAGCAATGACATTAAAGCTTGCATGCAACTCTACCTAGCAATCAAATAAGGGCATGTATACACACAAGAGCATACATTTATAATATGCTGTAAGTGTAGTAGACGTCTTAAGTACATACTTAAAACTACAAGTGCAACTTAAGCACTCAAAAGCACAACTAAATGCACTTAATGTATATTTCGTCACATCTTAGTTACAATTTAAATACACTTGTTGTAAGTTGATCCAAAATAATACATGCAGTGTATTAGATTATGGTTTACAACGGCGTTTTAGGGCCACTGTTAATAAAAATAAAAATAGCAGACTTTGAGAAAAAAGTCATATGATATGATATTTCAAGAATAAAGTTGTAATATTTTGTGAAAAAAGCCATAGAATTACAACATTAAAGTGGCATTAATACCAGTAAAGGTCGCAATATTGTGGCCAAAGGCTTTGCGAAGTGAAGGCAGCACCTCCTGGTGTTAAATGAGGGGCGGTGAGTTGGTGGAGCTACACTTTCATATCGATTCACCCATAAAGAAACACTCAGTCTCCCTGTCTCTCCTGCACATCAGCTTTTTTCTCGAAATACTACGACTTCCTTTTTCGAAATATTGCACATTTTTTTTCGAAATATTCCGACTTTATTCTCTAAGTCTACTATTTTTATTTTTATTAACAGTGGCCCTAAAACACCGTCATAATGTTTAAAATGTAAACATCAACCTTTCAAATACATTTGTCTTTTACAGGGCTGCACTTGACGCGTGTGGATGTTTAGCGCTCCACATGCTGCTTAATCACTTCAGGATGATTTATGACCAAAACTGGCCAGCAGTCACTAATGAAAACAAAATGAGCCACAGTTTGTATTGGAATGTATCAGAGCGCGCAGCGCCACTCCAGATCAGATGGCCCAATTAAAACTGCCTGTTCCACCCACAGTTAGTGCCGCCCGCTGAAAGGGCCACTCTGTCGGGTTTGATCTCTGCAAAAGAAAATCCTTTTCCTCCCGTCCTTCACCTCGTTCTCTCGGCTTTCATCTCGCACTGTCCTGAGTTCCTGTTTCCTTTTAACAAAGTGCCTGGAGCCCAAATAAGCTCAGCTTTAAAACAACCTTTTTTCTGAATTTCTGCCTAATTAAACGGTTGAGGTGTAAACGTGGTCATTCAGAGCAGTCTGGTGTGAAACGCTGCACTCTAGAGTCAGAATTGTTCTCAGTGGTGGTGATAGGAACCAGATGTAAGAGTTTAAGAGTTTTAAAGACTTTTAAAACGAAAAAGCATCTAGAAAAATATTATATGTATTATGCACTTCATTTTTTTCCTCTAAGGTCCAGTTATGATGTTTGTGTCAGTTTATGTACATTCTTAAAAAAGATCTTCAAGGTTCTTTAGTGAAGAAAATGATTCTATATAGAATCATGAACACTCGAAGAACCCTTTGCATGGTTAAAGGGTTCTTTGCATTGTGAAAGCGTAGATTTGGCCTTTTTTGATGTTATACAGAGCTTTGCTAGTAGTGTACTGGAAACACCTCTGATTATCCATTACAATTAAACAGACTGCTTTTGTCTTGTTTTGTGCCTTTAAGACAGATTTATGCAAGAGTTCAGATCCAACACACCAGACATGCTCATGAAGGCCTTCATTACCTGGATCAGGTGTGTTAGATTGGGAATGGAGCTGAACTCTGATCTCCAGGACCAAAGATTCTTTTAGTGAAATGGCACTACATGAATGTAAATTGCTGTCTTTTTAAGTCATTTTTAAACACACCATGGGCGCAAAATAGTCCCCAAAGAAAACGTATTATTTCAGATTTTCCACTATTTTCCATCAAAAACATGGTGTGTTTAAAAAGACAGCAATTTACATTCATGTAGTGCCATTTTGCCAAACGAATCCTCAGAATTGTGTCCATCGCTGCAGTCTGTCGGACAAAGATCAAGAACTGAGAGCAGGCCTGACGGAAGGGAGAGAACAGCAGCGGAGAACCTGTCTGACATGAAGTCAGAGGATGTCATATCATTGAGAAGGTTGTGCTGGATCAACTGACAAGAAGTATAACTCTGAGAGTGAACTGTGAGGATACAACCTCGATTCTTGTTCCAAGAATTTACTCTGGTTGTGGACAAAAACTGGCTTTCAGGTGCAGAAACCTCATTAGGAGAGCAAAGACAAACCTGAAACAATCCCTCATGATCTCAAAAAGCCGTAACTAGCTTTGTTCCCACTTCAATCGGTAAGATTTCCTACACTAAAAGTTTGTAGACACCAACGTTTCTTCTGAAATGAAGGGTGTTAATAATGAGTCTGTGCTGCAGTAACAGCCTCTTCTCTTCTGGAAAGGCTTCGAGATATTGGAACATTGCTGTGAGGATTTGATTGAGCATTAGTGAGGTCAGGTACTGATGTTGGATGGTCAGTTCTGGATCATTCCAGCTCATTGGATGGAGCTCCATCACTCCAGAGAACACAGTTCCACTGCTCCACAGCCCAATGCTGGGGAGCTTTATACCCCTCTAGCCCACGCTTGGCATTAGGCATAATGACCTTAGGCTCATGTGCAGCTGCTCCATTCTATTGGTCAGTGCTTTCTGGATACATTTTGCACATATAAAGATCAATCTGTCCTTTCTGCACTGGCTGACATGTAATAGAAACTTATACCCCATCAGTTAGCATCATGCTAACTGCATGCCATCACACCTTTGCCTCAAACCATGTGGAGTTGGTCAGTAATCTCTAATAGACTTGATTATGTGGTTTCTGACCCTTTATAACATACTGTTGTCTACAAAAATGGACAAAAATATGGACCAGATTCAGGCTTCTAGATGGCTGCTATCGTTTTTAGTTGTAAAATGTGTATTTTGTCCATTTTTGACTGACCAACTACATTTGAGGTCAGGAGAAAATATGTTAATGTGATTTAAAAAAAAAAAAATGCACTTACCTCAATAACTTCCGACATGGGCATGATGGTATTGGTCTTGCGGGATCCGATGCGGAACTTGGCAGCCTTGTAGATCTTCCAGTAAACGAAGAGCACCACGCAGAGAGGCAGGTAGAAGGCCCCAAACGTGGAGAAGACGGTGTAGGAAGGTTCCTGGCTCACCTGGCAGGCCAGAGCCTCCTCAGAGTACGTCTCTCCCCAGCCAAAGAGCGGCGAGAGGGAGATGACGGAGGACAGGAGCCAGGTCAGTCCGATCATCACGTTGGAGATCCTTTTGCGGGTCTTGAGCGTGTACTCCAGGTGCCGCGTGATGGACCAGTAGCGGTCGAGGGCTATGGCAGTCACGTTCCAGATGCTGGCTGTGCAGCAGAGGACGTCGCAAGAGATCCAGACTTGGCAGAGGATCCGGCCCAGGATCCAGCGCCGGCCGTAGAGTTCCCGCACCAGGCTCAGCGGCATCACCAGACCGGCCACCATCACGTCCGAGATGGCCATGGAGGCCACCAGGTTGTGGGGGACACGGTGGAAGGTCCGGACCCTCAGGATGGTCACCAGGACCAGGAGGTTCCACACAAAGGTAGCCACCACGAGCATGGCTAGGAGTGTGAGCGTCAGGACGCTGAAGACAGAAAATGGACGGTACAGATTCCCCGATTCTGGTCCATTGGAGAAGTTTGAGAAAAGAGTGGTAACGTTGAGATGGGGCATGCTCGCAGTCCAGGGATTACAGTTTTTTGATCCTATTAGAGTCCAATGTTAGTGTTAGCATAGAGCAAGTTTCAAGGTAGGTGGAAAGGGAACTGAACCAGCAACCGGATAGTTGCCAGTCTGAATCCCAGGATTCATTGGGTTTTCTTGGTTGGTGCTTAGCCTGAAGACCAGGTTATCAGATATGACCAGCGTACCTTTATACCCTTAGGCCAGGTACTTCACCCAAATTGCTGCAGGCAGTACTGCTCCCACTTTGGGAGTTGCTAGGCATCAAAATCCATACGCTCTAGGATAAGATAGACTCATAAGTAGAGCGTAAATTATCTTAAACTAATGGGCGGCTTGGTCAGACATGGCTGTGGTTTCTCAAGTTCTCTTCCGTTAAAAACGCGGCTGCTGGGCTTGACGTTCGTTCCTGGCTGTTTCCAGATTTACGGCTCCACGTTCCTGTCCACTGGCGACCGAGGGCTGCCGGAGCTCCAGCTGCTGTCAAGCTGATTAAAAAGAGCAATCACATTATGCTCGGGCATGGTGGGAGTCAGGAGATTGTAGCCTCCAGATATTTTGAAGTAGTTCACTTGCAGACACGGTCCAGAGGTTGCAAGGGGTTCCATCCTGCAACACAAAAGCACAGAAGTGGGAAAAAAAACAGAATAAATCAAATCTCCTTCTCCTCAACAAGACCTGATGAAATTTTTAAAATACATCCCAACCCTCGAGGTACTCTACACTGTTATCTTTTGCTGAGGAGACCCTCTAGGTTACTGTATTTCAAGATCCAGGTCTTTACCAGGCACGGTTCTGCTACAGCATCAACCATGCTGCCGATGCATCAGCAGTTTACTCACGAAATGCATGGAGAGAGAGAGAGAGAGAGAGAGAGAGAGAGAGAGAGAGGGGAGCCGATAGCTGTCAACTCCACACTCTGTCCCTCTTTGCTCCTTGCACACAAACAGGTCTTTTACTTTCATGTGCGGATAACAAGCCGCAAAGCCACTTTAAGACATCTGCCTACTCCATCCAGTCAGAGCCTTCACTGCCCTCTGCCCTCTGGCATCACTTTTCCCACATTTTCAGCCTCAGCCGGATGTACAGAAGCAATATCATGTTTTTTCTAATTGCTGTAATTACAATACACACCCACCGTCCATGTGTAGGAGAAAATGCAAACAGGAATGAAGGACTATTTATGGACCACCACACTCAAACGAGATTGGAGGGTTCAACACAAACCAGCACTCTTCCCTTAGAAGTCTAGAGTTAATACACAGTGAACGGGGGTGTGCAGGGGGACTCGCATGCTCGGTTCTGTTTGTTTGCAAAAATGTTGGAGTCAATTCTGATTCCAAGGGATGGAAATCAAAGGAGATGATTCTAAGTGTCGATTCCACACAGTAATGCTGATATTTGACCTTACCAAGGACATTTGGAGAGCTAATGCTGGCTAAATTAAAGGAACAGTATGTAAAATATTCACTGTACTAAATCATAAAATGACCAAAACACATCATCAGAGATTAAGGAAACACGCTAAGTTGAAATACTGGCCTTTGAAAATTCCATTTTGGAGCAGAAAGTCTGTTTGTGTTTTGGGCTCTGATCCCACCCACAGCCCATTTCCATCCCGCTCCCGCCTGCACAGTTCTGTCAAGGTTAACTGACATCCAATATCTGACACAGTCTTTTCACAAACACATTATTCTCTGCTGAAATAACAGGTCAGTCGTGGTCATCAGGCTCACTGTGAGTAACCAAACGCCATTTATTCTCCATTTAAACACAGAGCAGGAATTAAACCACAGAGCGGTTATTTTTGGTGTTTTGCCAGGCAGCTGGGGGCGTCAGACTGAAGGCTCCACCGTCTCTGTAAACTACGAGAATCTTCGTGTTGTTGATTGGCTGCTTCACAGCTCTTTAGAATGACTTCATTCATTTTAACCGTTTTACTGTCATCATTTTATATTGTTTATAAATATGATTTAGTGATTGTTCTACTTTATTTAGGCTGTTCATTTTTATTTGTGTGTGCCTTGTCCCGCTCCCGCCTGCAGTGGGCTGGTTTCCCACTCGCTCCCGCACACAGCATTGAAAATTAGTCCAGCTCCGCAAGATATTGTGGTGGTCCCGGGGATCCAGCAGGAATCCTGTGAGAGTGCGGACCTCTACCACAGTTACAGGCGCCAGAATACTGCACCATTTAAGGTGGAACAGGAAAATTGGAACAAGAAGCCGACGATTAGCCTGAGGCACCAGAATGTAACCACTACAACATTTAAGGTGGAACGGCAAAATTCAAACAAGAAACTTGTGCATCAGAAGCTGACTTAAGCTTCATACAAAGCAGCGAATATTTTCGGAGCAGTGGGCTTTTGTTTTCGATATAACAGGCTCAACTTTGGCTACTGTACATAGCCAACCATGCATCTATCTAAACTTGATAGAGTTCTAAAAATTCCACATGAGCTGATTTTTAATTTGCAAACGTTGGGCCTCATTCACCAACCGAAATTCTTCTTAAAACCCACTTACGCAGTTTTGGATCAAGATTCACCAGTGTTCTCTTATCTGGGATTTATTCTTAGGTAAGAACAGAATCTACACACTCAAGAGCACAAAGGTGAGAACAGTTCTGCGCTTAAAGAACCCATCATGAATCTGACAGAGACTTTTTCTGAGGACCTTTCTCAAGAACACACTTTGCTTTTGAAAAAGATATTGGTAAATGAAGCCCAGTAATTTTCAGCAGAGCAGCCTTAACTTATTTGAGCTGTGCTTGCTGTTAGCCTAGACTACTACCAGGAAATTAGTAATAAAAAAAGAATTCCACAGAATTTGTGTAAAAAAGATTTGCATGAGAAATGTTAAAAACCATATTACAGCATATCTGCTACAAGCATTACTCTAAAGTGCACGAGCCCATGTTCCAGCTCTATCTTCAAATTCATGGCCTGCTTTAAAGTTTACGATGGAGCAGTAATGCTGAGACTGGTCACGATGGTGTTAGAGAGATTACAGTTAGAAACTCTGTAAATGAATTTTAACAGCAATTACGTTTGTGTCTTTGCAACAGAAGGACTGCGGGTGATTATTCCATTACATTACACTGTATAATTAGCTCTAAGTGTCCTGTTAGCTTAAGGCCTTTGCTGAGCTTTGCAGTATCTTCTGCTGACCCAGCCATTCAGAGCACTCAGTTATGATCTAATCTGCCCTTGCGACAGCCAATTATGTTCCCCTTTGTCGTAAATTAGATCCATAACTCTTGCAGAGGCAGCTGTGAAAGACCTCAAACTGTCAAATTAACCTCGGGCCCAAAGAAAAAAATGAAGGACGTGATTTGTGACCGTCTTTCATTATATCGGTTCTCTTTAGCGTCAAACAGCATCGTCCGCTGTGTGTTATCGGCATAACAAAGGCTGCGAAGTCCTTCAGGGTTCAAAGCCTCTGATTTGAGCTATTATGTTCCCTGTATTTTCAAACTGATTAACTTAGAGAAACACTTGGGCTGGAATGAAAAATGTAAGCAGCGCTACATCTGTAAACAAGCTCACTCGCCTCCGACCGCGGTGCTGGAGTCGTCTCTAGAGTCTGATTTTCCTGCTTAAAGACTGGTCGGTTCCGATTCCAGGTGAGTGTCAATCGATGGAGACGATT
Organism: Colossoma macropomum; assembly: GCF_904425465.1. Taxonomy (NCBI): domain Eukaryota; kingdom Metazoa; phylum Chordata; class Actinopteri; order Characiformes; family Serrasalmidae; genus Colossoma; species Colossoma macropomum. Next base: position 42,560,038 of record NW_023494805.1, read on the forward strand.
CTAAGTGCCGATTCCAAACAATAATGCTTATAAAAATCAAGACAGAAGGAAGAATGTCTAGCTATTAATTATATTTGATTACCAAGGACATTTGGAGAGCTAACGCTGGCTAAATTAAAGGAGCAATATGTAATATATTTATGGACTAAATCATAAAATGACCACAAAACATCATCAGAGAATAAGTTGAAATACTGGCCTTTGAAAATTCCATTTCGGAGCAGAAAGTCTGTTTGTGTTTTGGGCTGTGATCCCACCCACAGTCCATTTCCATCCAGCTCCCACCTGCAACCGAAACGTTTTGTCCCGCTCCCGCCCGCACAGTTCTGTCAAGGCGATATGGCATCCAATATCTGACACAGTCTATTCACAAACACATTATTCTCGCGAAACTGTAGTCGTCTCTCAAGTCTGATTTTCCAGCTTAAAGACTACAAGTTTCTTCTGATGATGCATCTTGGAGGTGGAAGGAACTGAAAAACTACAAATTCTTTGGGGTGGATTTTTGGGGCGGCATCAAGGCTGATACAGAGCTGTGAAAAAGTATTTGCCCCCCCTTCAATTTCTTCTACGTTTTGCTAATTTGTCACATTTAAAGGTTTCAGACCATCCAACTAATTTTAATACAAGACAAAGACAACACGACTAAACACAACATGCAGCTTCTAATGACTATTCTATTTATTGAAGACAATGATTTTATTCAAAACCTGTAATACCCATGTGAAAATGTAACTGCCCCCTTAAGCCTAATGAGTGGTTGTGCCACCCTGGGCAATAACAACTGCAATCAAATGTTTGCAATAACTTGTGCTGAGTCTTTTACATCACTGTGGAGGAGTTATGGCCAACTCTTCTTTGCAGAATGGCTACACTGGAGGGTTTCGGACCATGAAATGCCCATTTTAGGTCTTACCACAGTATCTCAATAGGATTCAAGTCAGGACTTTGACTCAGCCACTCCGAAACCATTCTGTTTCTTTTGAGCGCTTAAGCTTCGGTCACAAACTGATGGACGACATTCTCCTTCAGGATCTTCTGAAGGAGAGAACAATTTATGGTTCCATCAATTATGACAAGTCGCCCAGGTCCTGCAGAAGCCAATCAGCGTTACTTGATACCAGAGGGATTCCCAAAGGTTACGTCAAAGATACACAGTCGTACACAAAAGCTAAATTCTAGTTGATTTTCTAAGTGAAAATAATATTCACAACATTCTCAGCAGGAGAAATATTAGATTTATTGACTAGATTTAAGATAATTTTATTTGACATGACAGCATTTTTTGCAGTGTGTTAACTTAAATTCACTTTCAAAATCAACAAAAACTTTTTTTTTCTTAAAATCTGCTGATCATAAAATACGTATGTTGGCTGATAACAATCACAACACCTAGCAATCATAAAAATGGCCACAAGTTCATTGTAATCATGCTAAGGTTTGGTGAAATGGGCGGTGTGAATGAGACTCTGTATAAAGGGAGAATGAGTCCCCCCACCTCACCAGTCATGCGCTACGGAATACTTTTAACCCAGAATACGCCTCTTTCTGCAGTGCCCCCTAGTGGCCCTTCCGCCAGAGAAATTGGAAATGGACTCAGATATCTTTAATTAACATAATCAGTTAAAATATTTGTTCCCTGTAACTCAGATGAACAGATGTTGTGTGAAATGTTGTTGATCTGCTAGCGAGCAATAAGAGGTGAAAGGGGAGGGGCAAGAACTTCCTGCTGTGAAAAACAATTCACACCTCTCCAGAAAGACAAAACGGTCAATCCTGTACAGCTCACACTGTGAACAAACAGCATTTTACCCCTTAAAATCTTCAGTTCTGGTTTTGTAAACATTGAAACATATTCCAACATTATAGTCCAAAAAATGACCTCCAACAAGCTCATGACTCCAGTCACTTTCCAACAAGCGCGAATTGTACTTAATCACATAACAGCCATTAGTTTTAGTGTATTTTTCACCACAGCTGGCAGAGGATATGCTAAATCTTCAGGTGGTGTCGCTGCACATCAGTGATTGCTAAGGGTTGATACGAAGTCCAGTGAAGTCCATTACTTTTGTCCATCTTTTATCCACAGATTGAAATTGGGCCCCTATCTTGGGAAGCTGATCAGGGATGCTGCCAGCGATGTTTGAGTGGGAAATATATCAAGACATTATAAAATGGCTTTTATTCGCTCAGCTGCAGTGGGGAACATTGCAAAGTGTCACATCAATGAACTGACAGCGAGAGAGGCCTTTCAGCCGCGCGCTGATTACAGCAGGAGATTCGCTCGAGCATCCGCTGCGGTCTGGCTGTTTTATTTGAGCCGGACTGAGATGACCATTGCATTGTAATTCTTCTCAGTGGCCCGTTACTGTGGATGAAAATAGCAAACGCCCTGGGACGAATGAGGACAGCGGCACATGTCCCATGCCGATTAATGGGTTTCTGATTACCCATAGTGCCTCTCATTACCTAGCTCACACACCAGCAAGCCTGAAGCCTGTCCTGTCAGAGCCATGGAGGCCCTCTCGATGTCCACCACTCTACAGCCTCATTATCCCGCGGTTACTGTGGCTTCTCGGAACAGGACATGATTTAAGGCAGTAGTTCAAATTCTAATTTATACAATCTACCTCCGTCGTCAGATGCAGCTGATCCGGACGAGACGTGTTTGGTGTCTGAAGTCTCTTTAATTCAAGCACCGAAGCTACGAGGCTAATGTAGCTAACAAGTAATGAAGGCTTATATCCTATCAATTAGCATTGTGCTAACTGCAAGCCTCAAACTGTGTAAAGTTGTTGAGTAATCTCAAACAGACTTGCTTATGTGGTTTCTTACCAGAATTGTGCAAAGTATTGAAGCAATCAATTCAATAGTTTAACCTCTTATTGACCAGGGTATGTTTTGGTTTGTCCATCTGAATTTACATGACCAAATCGTAAGGCAAATTATTCAGTAACTGCAAGAAATAAATGTACATTTTTATTTTATTTATTTATTTTTAAAAGCCCCCCTCAAATTGACTGAACGTGTTTTATGATCACACATATTGATATATGCTTACAATTTACTGCTGAAAGCCAAAAATCTCAGTATTATTTTATAATAATAATGTTTACAGAGCAGATCACTGAAGAGACGCCATCTGTTTATAGTTTATAGCCCAGATTTGTGAAAAATGGGTCGACTTTCAGTAGAAAATAAACTGTGAGTTCAGCTTTTTTTATTATAAGGGTGTAAAATGACATCACCCATCTATTTGACTGGAAAGAAGACAGTTTCAGCTCTCATACGACCCCCACCTTTAGAATGTAGCTTATGAAATATGAAAGTTCTGAAGAATATGACGAAGTGCGTTTTGGAACCACCGGTGGTCTCAAGGGGTTGAAGAGGTTAAGTTTTCATGTAAATAAGCCAGCGCCAGGTCGACATTTTACTTAGCTTGCATTCCTGAAGACCACCCATACTCGAAAACATGCTAACTTTTCATTGATGGATTATTATGATTATATAGATTGATATTTGTGCCACAGAGCTCCTATTTTTTTCATTTAAATGACAGGCTTTCTCAGTACATACATAAAAAAGTGATCCGTGGGGCTCTACATAGCAGCTTAGCTTTGTACGTCACTAATAAGTTGAACCGATCACCCTCCAATAAACTAAAATATGCTAATGAGAGGATTACCACACGGCGACAGGAAACTGATAGCTTCAGAACACACCTGCAGCAACGTAGAGGGTTGAAGACTGCAGATTTTTTAAAGCTGACAGTTATGTGATATAAGTCGAGTCGACGTCGACTGATCGCTAATGACGTCAGGAATGAAACCACAGGAGAAGGAAATGCTTTGCCACAAGTGACTTTAAAAATCTGACGTTAAAGGTCTGTGATGAAGCCACAGGTCAGTAGAGCGCAACGTGCCCTTTCCGACGAGCCCTGGTTCTCATTGCTAGCCTTCAGGAAAGCGTGGATATGAACCCCGAAATCACAACCGTCCTGATTTCGACAGTTCTATTCTGACTGCTGATTGGCACGTCCTTGTGAACGCTCTTTTCCTTGTCTTTGCAAGCAGCTGCTCTGTGTGCTGTGACTGAGGCTCTTGTAGATATGGATGCTGGGTTGAAAAAAGTTGATGGTCATAGAGTTTTAAGCACGTTAACCGATGCCTACCAACCAGCTTCCCACCTGCTCATACACTTCACATTAAAACACCAGTCTGTTGTTGGTTATTTTGCAGGGAGTCAAACACCCCTTTCCTGTCAAAGTAGGCAGTTGATGGTGGCCACATTAAGGCTTAACAGGATAACAGGTCACATTTACTGACTAACATTTCACCCAAAGATAAGAGGTTCATTTATGGTGTGCTCCAATCGGGAGGCAACATTCTAAGGCAGCATTCGCGCTCTCCTGAGACGAAGGCTGTCCCATTTGGAAGGCAGCATAAGGCAGCTGCCTTCTAAGGTGGCTTAATTTGACCAAATCTGAAGGCAGCCGAGAGTTCCATCGCTTCGGTTTAATAACCACGGTGGACGAAGCGTCTTTTTCTACCGACAGAGGAGTTTAGAAATGTACGTTATTTATTGACTTCTGACTTTACTGTTTTGATTGGTTGTTGTATTTGTGTAAAGTGTTTAACATATTTGTTTGTAGGTCTCTAGAAATTGTTCCTGTGGAATAATGTAGGCAGGTCGCTTGTCGATGGCGACCTGGCAGGCCGCATTTGTAACTCGTTGGGTGAAGCTAAGGTTAGATAGCTTAGCTAGCAGGCTAGCTGTGTAAACACGCTGGCTCTTCAAAACGAGTGAGTCCAGTTTAAAATATTGGCTGTTTACTGTTTAGTAGCACTTTTTGTATGTAAATAATTATTGATTTGATTTTGTACTCAAAGATTAACGTTACAGCAGCGGAGAGGCGCTGTCTGAGGGGCTGATGGGCTGAGGAGAGGAGCTGTTACGGGGAAAACTGTGCCGAATGACTGAAAGCAACTCACTTTGCCGAGCGTATGTGGGAGGAAACACAGCGGCCCCAGCACTGTAGACTGACGTTCTCCCTGAACGATGAAAAATGCTTTAACATACTGGACGATGTAGAAGTTCAGAAATAAAATGTTTTTAGAAATAAAAACCACAAATGCTTATTGTTAATTGCTCTGCTTGTTCTGTATTGCTGTGCTTATCACAGTCACATCAGTGTGAGGTGAATGTTGACAGCTATATTTCAGACTAGGAGCTCATAAATAAGATGAGAATGCATAAAATTAACTACATATTAGCAGCTTAACAGATAATTTTTTAGGACAAAATTATACATAGTTTTTTATCGTTTGTGTGTTAAATAATAATAAAGCAGATTCATTAAGGTGGATGAGGACAGTGAATGAATTGAAATGAACTAGCATTCATGATTATCTGTGCTTATCTGAGGGCGCTGAGTCGAGTACATAACGACAGACACGACTCCTTACAGCAGCCGGTTCTTCATAAACAGATTTCCACAACAGTTTTAATGCAGGGAAAGCAGCTGCTGCAGGTTGCGTCCTTAAACACTGAGGTGTGTAAACTAACTAAGAAATCTGATAAAGAGGCTGGATTTGAGCTCAGTAATCAGATTTCTCAGTGCATGTGAACTCTTACTCTGATTTCTTTCAGATTTCTCAGTCTAAGCATGCGTGAAAACAGACGGCGGTACCGGAAATAAGCAGCGTCGCCGCGAGACGTTGCAAAACACTTCTGGAGCGGCGCTGAAACCAAATACATGCTTGATGAAATGAAGGATTTAAATATTCGCAATGTTTTTAAAAAAAGCTGCGTCATGATGTTTGAGTTATGCATTACGTTTACCTCACGTCTTGTGAGTTTATTGGCCGGTTTGTAAAGCAGAAAACCGATTACTGTCTGATTGTAGACCCAGAGTTTCCCCATTATCTGATTACCCAAGAGCATGCTAATCAGATGAACAAAATCAGGTTTTCGGCAGTTATCAGATTACTAAGTGCATGTAAAAGCACTCAGTGTGTCCTATACGCCAGGCTCCAGTGCTAAAGCCGTAGAGGCAAACTTCAGAAGCCAAGCACGTCTTGGCTGATCGACTGTGTGTGGGCTAATGAGGGAAGCTGTGTGCATTTGATTTTTCCTGGAAACGTCTCAAATCAGTCCTGAATCTCATTCACCGCCTCTCACGCCTCCTTTCTGAGAGTTTCCTCCTCTCTCTTTCTCCGAAGCGTCTCCTTCACCTCCTCTATCCAGCTCTCCATCTCTCCGCTCCGCTCTCCTCCTCACCTCGTTCCCCTTTTCTCCTCCCGGCTCTTTTGCAGCGAGTGCTTTGAGCCGTGAAACAGCCCCCAAATGCGCTCCACAGTGAGGGAGCTGTACAGAAGGTTTTGCTTGGCGGCGTCTTATTAATGGATTTCGACAGCTGCCCTCGGGCACCTTCGGCTCTGCCCTCGTGGCGCGGCGCCTGTCACTTCAGCGCTGGTGCCACAGGAGTGACGGGTAGCGGCGTGAGTTCAGCTTTGTTATCTTATTTCAGAGCGTCGAGGAGAGAAATGTTTTCAGAGGACTGAAACACGGAGGGCAGCATTTTACAGACTTTGAATACTTGCTGGTACTTGAAGACTACACTCTTAAAAAAGATGCTTCTTGAACTTCTACATAGAGCCGTTTCATGCTTAAATGGTTCTTTGCATGGAGAAATGGTTTAGATTGATTGAGCATGTGTTGTATATGGTTCTATATAGCATCAAAAAAGGGGTTTTCTGTTGTTACAAGCTTAAATAAGTTTTTCCAGGTGAAAAGTTTGTATTTGTACCTTTTCATAACCGAATGTTTTAAACAGAACAGTAAAATAAAAGCCTGGAGACGAGACGGGGTGTGTGGAGTCAGTACAGCTTAGAACATATCATTTCAGTGGATTATGGTTCAGTTATGTTCCCTGACTAAAGGTACTGAGATGGACCCTTGAGGGTTCCAGCCCAGTCATGAGAGGGGCACTGACCCAGTGACGGTTTAGTACCTTTTTTCTGAGAGTGTACGAAATTCTGAAATTCATGTTAAAACTGTAAAGATTCTACTGATCTAGGACCACATTTGAAGAGCTACGTTCACATTACCAGGCTGAAGTGGCACAAATCTGATTTTTTGCCCTAATGTGACTCAGATCTGATGTTTTCAGGGCCGTGTGGACACAAATCTGATCTTTTCAAATCCGACCTGAGTCACTTTCATATGTGGTCCTAGATCAGATACGTATCCGATTCGTGGCCATGCGACCTTAATGTGACACTCAGATCTGAATTCATGTGTTTTTTTTTTCACTGCGCCATCATTCAGCGTTACCATGGCAGCAGCGCCGAACAGCAGTTAAAGCCTGTAAACGGTGGAAAAGCAGCTCATCTCACCTTTTTCTCCTTCGTCTCGCTCTAATAATGAAGCTGAGAGCTGATCAGAGTTAATGATCTTCTCAGCGAAGCTCGTTCTGCTCGTTAGTTTGTGCTGATGATGAACGTGATTCACTCACGTGACGTTACTGAGTAGGATGAGCTCATGAGGGTCATTTCAGGACGCCGGTTCGTCACATTAATGACAGATTTGAGTCACTTACCTAAACGAGTGTGAAGCATCGTGTCAGAGAGATCGGATTTGAGCAAAAAATTGGATTTTAGCAACAAGGCTTGTAATGTAAACGTAGCCTCAGTACTCATTACTTCTAAGTCACTCTCTAAAACTCATCAGTCCTTTCAGTGATTTATTCATAAAAGAAACAGCCAATCACAGCGAGCAGCGTTTAAATGGCCTGTCAGTGTCTCCGCCTTCAAACAACACACAGCTTTATTAAGCTTATAATCGGCTGATGCTGTTTGAAAACTGAGAAACAGTTTCAGTACATTAAAAAAGATGGTTCTTCAAGGGTTCTTCAGTAAAGGGAATGGTTCTGTTTAGAACCCTGAGTCCAGTATAGAGCCATTTGCATGCTTAAATACACTCTTTAAAAAGATGGTGCTTTGTGGGTTCTTCAGTAAAATAAAATGATTCTATATGGAACCATGAACTCAGAGAAAAATTTGCATCATGAAAGTGTTCCTCAGATTGATGGAGAATGTGCTGTAGATGGTTCTACAAAAAAACTTTTTTTAAGAACGGTTCTTCTATTGTTACAATGTGAAGCTTGAACCAATAAAGGAACTATTTTGGGTGCTATAGAGAACGCTTTTCGATAAAGAACCATCTCTAGCACATTCATGCATTCTCCATGAATCTGAAGAACCATTTCACCATACAAAGAACCAATTAATTATGCAAATAGTTATTTTAGTGTTAATGGTTCCATATTGAACCATTTTCTTTACTAAAGAACCCATGAAGATCTTTGGTTGTTTGGTGTCGTTCGTTGGTTGTAGCAATAGCAGAACCCTTTTTGGTGCTATACAGGACCATATATAACACATTCTCCATCAAGCTGAAGAACCATTTCACCATGCAAAAACATGCAAGCATGCAAATGGTTCTTTGAGTGTTCATGGTTCGATATAGAACCATTTTCTTTACTAAAGAACCCTTGAAGCACCATCTTTTTAAGAGTGAAGTTCTTCAGATTGATGGAGAATGTGTTGTATATGGTTCTATATAGCACCAAAAAGGGTTCTGCTATTGATGTGATGTCAAGCTTGTAGCAATAGCAGAACCCTTTTTGGTGCTATATAGAACCATATACAACACATTCCCCATCAATCTGAAGATCATTTCACCAGGCAAAGAACCATATAAGCAAGCAAGTGGTTCTTTGAGTGTTCATAGTTCCATATAGAACCATCGTCTTAACTAAAGAACCCCATAAACATAAAAATAGCCTCTCTGTGATTGAAGTGTAAATGTCACAGAGCTGTTTGTGAGTGTATATCTGGTCTGTTCAGGTGAGGTTCTCTTCTTCATCAAGGAGACCTTCATCCATCACTTTGACTTGCATTTCATGTTTATATCTTAACTTATTAATTATGCAAAAAAGATCAGAACAATTAGTATAATGACCCCTGTAGAGACCGTCAGGTCTGAGGTTCTGTATATTGTTCTATAGTACTCGTGCTGTATTGTGTCTAAGTACAGTAACCCGGCACAGTGAGCTGGTGTGATTGGGATTCTGGAGCTCCGGCAGGCTGATTACACCTTAAACCCCACAGTGACAGAACGTGATTAAAAAACTCTCTCAAAGACAGAACGGAACATCAGTCAGCAGCAGCTGGACAGCTGTTTGTTCAGTACAGATGCCGCAGGGCTGGATCACACCGCGCGAGCGCCACTGCAGCGCATACACACCGAATGTGAAACACACTCGTACAGGCTGTCAGTACATTTCAAAACATAAACACAATATACAGCAGAGAGAGCGCCAACACAGCTGACTGCAGCCTCGACGCTAGAGGGAACACTGTGTTCAATAACAATGAGCTATATATAGTAAACAAGTGAGAGAGAGAGAGAGAGAGAGAGAGAGAGAGAGAGAGAAAGCCAAGACTTTCTAAGAGAGATCTAAGAAAGGGAAGCCTAAGAATGTTGCATAGTAATGTATATCTACATCTATCCATCCATATGTATATATAGACATACACAATGGGGTCCAAACGTCTGACAGAACTAGTCACTAATTTACATTCCTTTACTATTTAAAGGAAAAACTTTCATTATAAATTAATATGAATTTCAGAGTTTCTTAGTATCTGATATGTAGATAGATGAACCGAGTGACTAAACTCTGTAAATGATAACAGATGTTAATTATTGTGCAATATGCCTGGGTGTATAAACAAAGTGGCAGTGCAATATGCTATATTTATGGATGTATAAACAAAGTGGCAGTGCAATATGCTATATTTATGGACGTATAAACAAAGTGGCAGTGGAATATGGGATATTTATGGACGTATAAACAAAGTGGCAGTGCAATATGGGATATTTATGGACGTATAAACAAAGTGGCAGTGCAATATGAAATAATTATGGACATATAAACAAAGTGGCAGTGGAATATGGGATATTTATGGACGTATAAACAAAGTGGCAGTGCAATATGAAATATTTATGGACGTATAAACAAAGTGGCAGTGGAATATGGGATATTTATGGACGTATAAACAAAGTGGCAGTGCAATATGGGATATTTATGGACGTATAAACAAAGTGGCAGTGCAATATGAAATAATTATGGACATATAAACAAAGTGGCAGTGCAATATGGGATATTTATGGACGTATAAACAAAGTGGCAGTGCAATATGGGATATTTATGGACGTATAAACAAAGTGGCAGTGCAATATGCTATATTTATGGATGTATAAACAAAGTGGCAGTGCAATATGGGATATTTATGGACGTATAAACAAAGTGGCAGTGCAATATGAAATAATTATGGACATATAAACAAAGTGGCAGTGCAATATGGGATATTTATGGACGTATAAACAAAGTGGCAGTGCAATATGGGATATTTATGGACGTATAAACAAAGTGGCAGTGCAATATGAAATAATTATGGACGTATAAACAAAGTGGCAGTGCAATATGAAATAATTATGGACGTATAAACAAAGTGGCAGTGCAATATGGGATATTTATGGACGTATAAACAAAGTGGCAGTGCAATATGAAATAATTATGGACGTATAAACAAAGTGGCAGTGCAATATGGGATATTTATGGACGTATAAACAAAGTGGCAGTGCAATATGGGATATTTATGGACGTATAAACAAAGTGGCAGTGCAATATGAAATATTTATGGACGTATAAAAAAAGTGGCAGTGGAAATATGGGATATTTATGGACATGTAAAAAAAGTGGCAGTGCGATATACTATATGTACGGACGTATAAACAAAGTGGCCATTAACCATTAACCATTTCCTGCCCTCTCCCCAAGGAGGCCCATTGTTATTTGTAGTTATCATCCAGTACCTGCTTTATCTGATCAATACTTTATGTTATATTTTTCAGGGGTCGGCAACATGCAGCTCCGGAGCCACATGAGGCTCTTTTACTGCCCTGTTGTGGCTCCACAGCTGAATCAGATTTGTAGGTAAAAATAAAATAATCCTCCTTTACAGTAAAATAAAGCTCTGCTGATCGTTCAACACAGTTTAACAATAATTGGTCTTAAACTCTGGAGTTAATGTAGAACTGCTGATTCACCCTTTAACCCTGAAGATCAGCGCAGACTGCTGGTCACCATAGCAACACAGACTACCGTCTCGCCTAGCTAGTAGCTAACGAAACGGCAAAGAGACAGATTTAAGATGAACATCGATAATTTAGAGATAAATGAACTAATTTGCGTTTATAATCACTCCAGCTGGATTCCTGATACGTTTAATCTGCAATGAAAAACTGACAAACACTAAAAAGTTCTCACCAGCTTCTAGTTCAAATTCTCCCGTTCCACCTTAAATGGCACTGCAGTTACATTCTGGAGCCTCAGGCATCATTTAAGGTGGAATGGGAAGATTCAAACAAGAAGCTGGCGAATGAGAAGCGACTTCAGCCTAATAAAAAATCAACTGTTGAGAGATGTTTTACAAGAAACTGTTCTACTTTTGAGGAAAAGTTTCCTGCTGGAGATGCGAGAAAAGCAGCTATAGCTGATCTAAAGCTTAAAGCAGAGCAAAGTGAGTCTGAGTTTTCGTTTATATTATATTTTTTAGTCTATACTAGTTCATCAGCACACACTGAGACATATTTACAGCCAAGATGGTAAAATGGACATAAAATGTTGTGGCTGCCAAAGTGGATTGATTTTTATTGAAAGAGACAAAATTGCTCCTCTTAACATTTGAGTACCTTTAGAAACATAAGAAAAAATGTTTTTACTTTGGACTGTATTTGTGTTTATGTAAGTTTACTGTAATGCTATACAGTGATTTTCCAAGTCAAAGCAGACTCACTGCTGAGATGGACACCTTTAAATAAAGCGCTGACGTGCTTCAGCGCAGTGCTGTATCTGTACAGACACAGTCAGAGTGTGAGAGATGGTGGTAATTTGATGTAAATGATGGTGAGAGAGGGAGCGAAGGCCCTGGGGACGTCTTATCTGCGTGTGTGCTCCTATCACTGCCGCTCTACAATTAATAAGCTCCTCCGGGTAATCAGCTAAGCCAATTAACTTACATTTACTTCATAAACGCATTAGATTTACTAACCCGTCCCACACGCTGCTACCAAACACCGCACACCAAACGTCACACAAACCTGTCAGACGCTTCTGTTTACAGTCCGGCTCAGAGACGTAAACAGGCTTCTGTTCACATCTTCATTGCGCACTCTGAAAAAAGATGCTTCTTCAAGGGTGCTACTGAAAAGGCAGTGGTTCTATTTAGAACCATGAGTTCTTTATAGTATTATTTCATGCTTAAATGGTTCTTTGCATGGTGAAATAGTTCTTCAGATTGATAGGGAATGTGTTGTATATGGTTCTGTATAGAACCTTTTTGAAAAGGGGTCTATATAGCACTAAAAAGGGCAACAAGCTTGACATCGTAACAGTAGCAGAACCCAGCAGAGGTCTGGCCACTTCCTATTTCTCCCTTTAAATCAAAAACGTGACTGCAAAACACCAGAGGGCGCCCATGAGTGAGTCCTCAATGAATGGAGGTCAATGGAGCTAAACGGCTAAAAATGAACCTGCATGTTTATTTTTCTGCAGCAAAAGGGTTTTTGGCAGGGCGCTAACGTTACTGCTACTGAGTGCTGATTGGATAGCATTACTGCTGCTGAGTGCTGATTGGATAGCATTACTGCTACTGAGTGCTGATTGGTTAGCATTACTGCTACTGACTGCTGACTGGTTAACATTACTGCTGCTGAGAGCTGATTGGTTAGCATTACTGCTACTGACTGCTGACTGGTTAACATTACTGCTACTGAGTGCTGATTGGATAGCATTACTGCTACCTAGTGCTAATTGGTTAGCATTACTGCTACTGAGAGCTGATTGGATAGCAGTTTTGCTACCTAGTGCTAATTGGTTAGCATTACTGCTACTGAGTGCTGATTGGTTGGCTTTACTGCTACTGAGCGCTGATTGGTTGGCTTTACTGCTACTGAGTGCTGATTGGTTGGCATTATTGCTACTGAGCGCTGATTGGTTAGTATTATTGCTACTGAGAGCTGATTGGTTAGCGTTACTGCTACTGAGCGCTGATTGGTTAGCATTACTGCTACTGAGTGCTGATTGGATAGCAGTTTTGCTACCTAGTGCTAATTGGTTAGAATCACTGCTACTGAGTGCTGATTGGATAGCAGTTTTGCTACCTAGTACTAATTGGATAGCATTACTGCTACTGAGTGCTGATTGGATGGCTTTACTGCTACTGAGCGCTGATTGGTTGGCTTTACTGCTACTGAGTGCTGATTGGTTGGCATTATTGCTACTGAGAGCTGATTGGTTAGCATTACTGCTACTGAGCGCTGATTGGTTAGCGTTACTGCTACTGAGCGCTGATTGGTTGGTGAGCAGAGCAGTTAATTGGCTCACATCGTGAACATACATAAGGGGCCATTATAAAATATATAACTGGAGTAATTTATATAGCTGGAGTTCAGAAGTGCATAAAAATATAACAGAGGTGTTGAAATGTTTCATGCTGTTCTGCGCATTATTCCATTTTAAAGTCTTCAATTTTAAAATGTATAAACTAACATTTTGCTCAAATTCTTCACATTAACCCATTCATCTTGGGCTTGCTCGGGAGCGCCCCCTAGCTTTTGACAAACCCGGAAACGACATTACTGAGTGGCAATTTTCTTCATAACACATTTTCTACCCACAAACCCAAATGTGTACAGATTTACAGTTTAAAATCTAAACTTTCCATACAGTTTTATTGAGCTATGGGCGAAAAACAACACATAAAAACCGACAGCATGCTTAGTGATAACTGCAACTTCTAAGGATCAATCATTGGTGTATGATTTAGTGTCATATCAATGTCTATTTGTCTATTTGTACATTTCAGTGTCTGGTTTCAGGTGAATGATGGATTAACTGCAGCCTATCACGAGCACTTAATTACAGAGGGTTGGATCGTGCTAAAAAACTAACGTACAATTAAGAGAACGAGGATGTTATGAAGCTGCGCTGACCGTGGGGTAATCAGTCCGTGTTGCTGAGGTGCATTAGCGCTCTGCTTTACCGGCGGAGCTAATGTGAGCTGGAAATTGCTTTTGTCAGAGCGCGGAGGTGATTAGATGAATCTAATCTATAACAATAAAGTGTGGGTGTGAGGGAGCTCTCCTGAGGGCAGGGCACACACCTCACTGCCGATAAAGAACCTAAAGGATTTATTCCATTTCCCTACCTTTCTTCTGAGAAAACGACTGCTCACCTGTCCGGCTGGACACTGCTGGATGATTGTTTGTAGAGCTCTCCGGCTACCCGCTTCAGACCAGTTACCCACAACCCAGTCACCGCCACCTGCCTTGGACTGGCTTCCCACTCTACACTGAAGTCTCCTAACTATTACTACTATTACTATTAATATTAGTAGAATAATAATTTTGTAGGTAGTTTGACCAGAGGAGGATGGGTCCCCCCATGTGAGCCTTGGTTCCTCCCAAGGTTTCTTCCTCAACTGAGGGAGTTTTTCCTTGCCACTGTCGCCCCTGGCTTGCTCACCTGGAGGATTTACATTTCATGTTGAAACTTTGTTCTAAACGGATTTCTGTGAAGCTGCTTTGTGACAACATCAGTTGTAAAAAGCGCTATACAAATCAATTTGATTTGATTTGATTTGATTACATCAGCCACGTAAACCACGAGAAAACAGAGGGATGTGTGGAGAAGCTCTTAAACTGTCAATAATAAAGACAATAAGGCATCTATGGAGGGTCTAGGTTACACATTATATATATTATATCAACTTAATTTGTGTTTATGAGCCTCAATATCTAAATATAATATATATTTTCTCAGTATTTTGTCCTCTAATATTGCTGTTATAAATAGCACTGCTTGATAAATGGAACAAACATTTTTAGTAAATGAGATAAATGAGGTTAATCGTGATTAACTACACAAAACAATGTGATTAATTGTGGTTAGTTATTTTAATCGCTTAACAGTTCAATGTCTGACATGATTTGGGGTAAATTACACAAAATATTGAGAGAAGTTATTATATTACAGGTGAATTTGATGTGAAATGCTCCGTTCTACCCTCGTAAAAATATGGTTCTTCAAGGGTTCTTTATTAAAAGTAATGACTCTACTTACAACCGTGAGTTTTATGTAGAACCATTTCCATGCTTATATGGTTCTTTGCATGGTTCTTCAGATTGATGGAGAATATGTTGTTTATGGCTCTATAGAAATCTGTTTTGAAAAGGGTTCTGCTACTGTTACAATGTCAAGCTTGTATATGACAGAAGAACCGTTTTTGGTGTATACAGAACTATATACAACACATTCTGCATCAATCTGAAGAACCACTTCACCATGTAAAGGACCATTTAAGCATGAAATAGTTCTGTATAACTCCACGGCTGCATAGAACAATGGTCTTTACTAAAGAACCCTGAAGAACCACCTTTTATAAGAGTGTATAGAACTTATGATTCTGAACAGAACCATTGCCTTTACTAAAGAACCCTTGAAGAACCACCTTTTATAAGAGTGTATAGAACTCATGGTTCTATACAGAACCATTATCTTTACTAAATAACCCTTGAAGAACCACCTTTTATAAGAGTGCATGGAACTCATGGTTCTAAATAGAACCACTGCCTTTACTAAAGAACCTTTGAGGAACCCTCTTTTATAAGAGAGTATAGAACTCATGGTTCTAAATAGAACCACCGCCTCTACTAAAGAACCCTTGAAAAGCCATCTTCTATAAGAGTGTATAAACTCATGGTTCTAAATAGAACCACCGCCTCTACTAAAGAACCCTTGAAAAACCATCTTTTATAAGAGTGCATGGAACTCATGGTTCTAAATAGAACCATTGCCTTTACTAAAGAACTCTTGAAGAGCCATCTTTTGTAAGAGTGTATAGAACTCCTGGTTCTGAAGAGAACCAGTGCCTTTATTAAAGAACCCATCAGGAACCACCTTTTATAAGAGTTTAGAGAAATGTAGTCAGAACTGTTCACAGTGGTGGTGATAGGAACCAGACGTCCACCTCTAAAAGCTCCCTCACAGAAAGTTCCTACATGAAATGGTTATGAATTCACTGCCTGATGACTGAGACACTGTTTTATGATAGTTTAGAGAACTTAAACTCCATTCATGGTGGAGGGATACATGCAGGGCGCTGTGAGGCAAAATAGTCCCCAAAGAAAACGTATTATTTCAGATTTTCCACTATTTTCCATCATCAACATTCCATATAAACTCAGAAGACTCATGTAGGTTCACTGGTGGTTCTGGATAGTAAATAAAATGTCTATATCTGTGTTGTAGTCATGGCGACCCCTGGTTCCTATCACCACCACTGTAAAGACATCTGAACCATTTCACACCAAGCCACTGAGTCACTCTGATTACATCTCAACCACTGAATCTGAAAAATGGGTGGACTTCCCCTGTATAGTGTAGCAGTGATGTTATCAGTAGCACTAACAGCGCTGGGGCAGAGCTGCACACTGCTGCTGTGATTGCTATGGCAGTGCGCCAGTAAAGCACAATAACCCGAGAGTAAGCGGAGAGAGAGAGAACGGAGAGGATGGAGGGAATAGAGACGCTGCTGGGTGAATAAGTGGCTCCGTGTGTTCATTCATTAAAAAAATCATTCCTCCTGTAATCAGCTCCGACTGCACACTGCGCTAAACTCCCCCACCGGACTCAGAGTCCCAGCGACAGAGACGACAGACGCATCCAGAGGAAAGACATGTTCTGACACTCAGATCTGCTCTTAACATGTACTTCTCCTAGACTCAGTTACGTCCTGTTTGAAATCAGAGACTGAAAGGGGAATTCCACCCATTTTTCCAAAGTTTCTGTGTGTGTGAGATGTAAACAGAGAGATTCAGAGTGGTTTGGTGTGAAATGGTTCAGATGTCTTTACAGTGGTGGTGATAGGAACCAGGGGTCGCCATGACTACAACACAAATATAGACATTTTATTTACTATCCAGAACCACCAGTGAACCTACACGAGTCTTCTGAGTTTATATGGAATGTTGATGATGGAAAATAGTGGAAAATCTGAAATAATAAGTTTTCTTTGGGGACTATTTTGCCTCACAGCGCCCTGCATGTATCCCTCCACCATGAATGGAGTTTAAGTTCTCTAAACTATCATAAAACAGTGTCTCAGTCATCAGGCAGTGAATTCATAACCATTTCATGTAGGAACTTTCTGTGAGGGAGCTTTTAGAGGTGGACGTCTGGTTCCTATCACCACCACTGTGAACAGTTCTGACTCTGTAAGTTTATCTAGAACTGAGCGTTTTACACCAAACCATTCTGAACCTCTCTGTCTTACCTGTTTAGTAAACAAGGGTGTAAGATCTTCTTCTAAACAGAACCACTGCCTTTACTAAAGAACCCTTGAGGAAGATCTTGTCATTTTCTTATAAACTGCAAAATTATCTCAATTTTATTAGATTATATTAATAATTATGTACAAAATTGCATTAATTAATCTTAATAATCTTGTCAATTATCTTAAATGACCTTAAATTTAGTCAATATATCTAATATTTCTCATTTTGTGCACTTATAAGATCATCTACAAAATGGTTCTTCAAAGGTTCTTTAGCAAAGAAAATGGTTCTATATAGAACCATGAACACTGAAAGAACTTTTTGCATGATTAAATGTTGAGGGGTTTCTTCAGATTGATGGAGAATGTGCTGTAGATGGTTCTATACAGAACCTTTTCGAAAAGCGTTCAAAATAGCACCAAAAATTGATCTTCTATTGTAACAACGCTGACAGCATAACAACAGCAGAACCCTTGTTGGTGCTACACAGAACCCTTTTCAAAAAGGTTCTGCATAGAACCATCTACAGCACATTCTCCATCTATCTGAAGCACCCTTTAATCATGGAAAGGATTCTTTGATTGTTCATGGTTCTATATGGAGCCATTTTCTTTACTAAAGAACCCTTGAAGCACCATCTTTTTTTAAGAATGAAGCTTGACATCGTAACATAGATGAACCCGTTTTGGTGCTGTATAGAACACTTTTCAAAAACGTTTCGCATTCTCCATCAATCTGAAGAACCGTTTAATGATGCAAAGAACCCCTTAATCATGCAAAGGTTCTTTGGACGTTTATGGTTCTATATGAAACCATTTTCTTCACTAAAGAACCCTTGAAGAACCGTCTTTTTGAAGTAATTAATCCATTAATTAATAAAGCTTGACATCGTAACATAGAAGAACCCGTTTTGGTGCTATACAGAACCCTTTTCAAAATGGTTCTATTTAGAACCATCTGCAGCACATTCTCCATCAATCAGAACCCTTTCATGATGCAAAGAACCCTGTAATCATGCAAAGGGTTCTCTGAATGTTCATGGTTCTATATGGAACCATTTTCTTTACTAAAGAACCCTTGAAGAACCGTCTTTTTAAAGTGTGTAGCTTATTTCTAGGCATTATTGCATTCTATAATAAGTAAATCTACAGTATAGACATTCTATACATTAGTGGCAAAGTACTGATAATGTTACTTAATAAAAGCACTTAAAAGAGTTAAAATGTCTTAAATTGATTAAAATACTCTTAAATGAATCTTGCAGCACTTTCAACAGGAGAAATCTGAATTTAAGAGCAGATTTTAGACACTTGTCTGCAGCGTCCAGCTCTGTCCTGTATCAGAGAACCCTCTCAGCAGTCTGTCAGTGCAGAAGGAGAACTCATGTTCTCCTCAGAACTTCTCAGAGTAAGGCTCTGATGTTCTGCTCTGTTCTCCTGAGTAGGGTTCTGGAGAAAGACCTCCTCCTCTAATACAGTCTGCTTTATTGCTCTGAGACAGTGTTAAGACAGACACGTTCCCCTCCGGGTTCTCATCACACTCACACTGCTGCTTCCTGACCCCTGCAAGTTCCAAGCAACAGCGCTGCACGCGCGCTGCAACAACAAAGAGTGGAGAACCGGGAGCGAGAGGACGCAGAACGGACCCGCGCGATGTTCTAAAGAGAGAGAAGCCCCGCGAGCTGCTGCTCCGCGGGTCAGTGAGGAGAAGAAGGCAGAAGGCTGAGCATCACTTACCCCGATCATCTGACCGCAGTGGACACGCGGAGCTGCAGAGCAGCGGAGGCTGATCTCCACTGCAGAGAACCAGCGCTGCTTCACCTGTAACACTCAACTGATGCTGGACTCTACCAAGCGCGCACGGGGGGGGGTGGGTGGTCTCCCCGCACTGTGTGGAGGGGATTCAACCAAACGCACAACACGGGGGGGCTGTTTCTGCTGAGCTCTCCAAACAGATGGTTCCTCAAGGGTTCTTTTGTAAAGGACCATGAGTTCTATACAGATCCATTTGCGTGCTTAAACGGTTCTTTGCATGGTAAAGGGGTTCTTTAGATTGATAGATCCAAGCTTATAACAATAGAAGAACCCTTTTCAGCATTTCATACAACCATTTTCAAAAAGGTTCTATATAGAACCATGTACAATATGTTCTCCGTCAATCTGAAGAACCATTTTACCATGCAAAGAACCATTTAATCATGAAAGGTTCTATATAGAACAAATAGTTCTATATAGAACAATTACCATCACTAAAGAACGCTTAAAGAGCCATCTTGTTAAGTGTGTCGTATATGTTCTATACAGCACCAAAATGGTTCTTCTATTATTGTTACAAGCTTGACATCATAACAATATTAGAACCCTTTTTGATGCTGTATAGAACCATATACAGCACATTCCCCATCAATCTGAAGAACGATTTAAGCATGAAAGGGTTCTACATTCTTAAAGAAGATGGTTAATCAAGGGTTCTTTAGTAAAGAAAATGGTTCGAAATAGAACCATGAACACTCAAAGAACCCTTTGCATAGTGAAATTCTTCGAATTGATGAAGAAAGTGCTGTAGATGGTTCCATATAGAACCTTTTTAAAAATGGTTTCATGTAGTACCTAAAAGGTTTTTTTTTTTATTGTTATGATGTCAAGCTTGTAGAACCACTCTCATTATGAAAGAACCCCTAAAGAACCATCTATTTAAGTGTGTGTTATATGTGGTTCAACACCAATAGGGTTCTTCTATTATTGTTACAAGCTTGACATTGTAACAATAGTAGAACCTTTTTTGGTGCTATATACAACCATTTTCAAAAAGGTTCTATATAGAACCATATATAACACATTCCCCATCAATAATGAGTTCTATAAATTACTCATGGTTCTAAATAGAACCATTAGTTTTACTAAAGAACTCATGAAGAAGCATCTTTTTAAGAGTGTATGTATAGTTTTATTCTGATTAAGTGTCCACCAGAGGGCGATGGCGAGAGGGCCACATAAACAAGCCTTAGCCTTTGGAAAGAGGTGACAATTTCTACCTTCTGGATTAAACCTGCATTAATCACAGTATGAGTATCTAAACCTGTATTAATCTTAGACTGAGGATCTAAACCAGGATTAATCTCAGACTGAGGATCTAAACCAGGATTAATCTCAGACTGAGGATCTAAACCTGGATTAATCACAATCTGAGTATCTAAACCTGGATTAATCTCAGGCTGAGGATCTAAACCTGGATTAATCACAGTCTGAGTATCTAAATCTGCATTAATCTCAGACTGAGTATCTAAACCTGCATTAATCTCAGACTGAGTATCTAAACCTGCATTAATCTCAGACTGAGTATCTAAACCTGCATTAATCTCAGACTGAGTATCTAAATCTGTATTAATCACAGTCTGAGTTTCTAAACCCAGATTAATCACAATCTGAGTATTTAAACCCGGATTATTCACAGTCTGAGTATCTAAATCTGTATTCATCACAGTCTGAGTATCTAAACCTGGATTAATCACAATCTGAGTATCTAAACCTGCATTAATCACAGTCTGAGTATCTAAACCTGGATAAATCAAAGTCAGAGTTTCTAAACCCAGATTAATCACAATCTGAGTATCTAAACCCAGATTATTCACAGTCTGAGTATCTAAACCTGGATTAATCACAGTCTGAGTATCTAAACCTGTATTAATCACAATCTGAGTATCTAAACCTGGATTAATCACAGTCTGAGTATCTAAACCTGCATTATTCACAGTCTGAGTATCTAAACCTGGATTAATCACAGTCTGAGTATCTAAACCTGCATTATTCACAATCTGAGTATCTAAACCTGGATTAATCACAGTCTGAGTATCTAAACCTGCATTATTCACAGTCTGAGTATCTAAACCTGGATTAATCACAGTCTGAGTATCTAAACCAGGATTAATCACAGTCTGAGTATCTAAACCAGGATTAATCACAGTCTGAGTATCTAAACCTGGATTAATCACAGTCTGAGTATCTAAACCAGGATTAATCACATACACACAATTATCTTTAAACTTCTTCTACAGTAATAACCCAGAAGTTGTTGTGGGGCCCCCTGCTGGCAGTGGAGCCCTAAGCAGCTGCTTATGTCTCTTATTAGGCAGAGCCGGCCCTGATCTGACAGAGCACTGTCAGACCTGCTCTACCAAGAGCTAATAAAGGTTTTATACGCCACACACGGTGAGTGACACCCTCGTTCAACATCTACAGGAATTAGCTCAGAACAGTGATTGATAGAAGCTTCACATTTGTGAAATGTTTGAATGGAAACCCTCATTCTGTCTCTCCAGGACGGCACCAAAAAGAAGGACTTATTTATTTATTTATTGGAAATTCAGTCTTATGTATCCCTTTTCTCTCACACCGGGCCCTGAAGAGGCGTTCGAAACCGGGTTTAGCTCGTCTCTCTGTGACATTAATCAGCTGTAGTCTCTTAAACGTAATTGAATTAGTTGCGAAACAGTCCTCATCTGTCTTTTCCCGGCGAGCGCGCACACGCGTGTGGCTCCTCATCAGGTTTTCCTCCTAAAGCTCGCTGATGGAATTCATAATTCATATGTTGGAACAGCACACACTCGACAGCGCTCGTAATGCAGTGAAGAGGAGGAGGTGAGGTCACATTAATAAAATACAGCAGCGTCTACCACCCGTTACCTTCAGGAGGAAAATGAAGCACAATTTACTGGCATTAGCACAAAACCAACAGGCTGATCTCATAGACGGTTCATATTTACAACATCAAACCTGCACACGTAAAGCCTGAGCCTCTGTTTGGTCCATGTTTGTAG
Organism: Colossoma macropomum; assembly: GCF_904425465.1. NCBI lineage: Eukaryota > Metazoa > Chordata > Actinopteri > Characiformes > Serrasalmidae > Colossoma > Colossoma macropomum. The sequence goes on from NW_023494805.1 coordinate 42,582,320, forward strand.
ATAATAGTATGTCCACCCTGAAAAAAGGGGGTTCTTCAAGGGTTCTTTAGTAAAGGTAATGGTTACGTCGAACACCATGACAACTCAAAGAACCGTCTGAATGCTTGAAAGGATCTTTGCATGGTTAAAGTCACAGTATACGATTCTGGAGAACAGCTGTTGATGTTTGTACTCAACAGCAAAACAAATACATCCCTCCCTTCAGTGCTCCTTCAGAAGCTCCACCCCCCAAATTCATGGAGGTAGATTGCCAAGATGAACCACACTGGGCTAGCTAGATCTTCATGGCCACAAAACCCTTTGCAAACATTGATGTAGCTAATGTTGTGGGTTAGCAAACTGCCGCTACAATTGCTGCTACGAAGCTAATCAGTTGTTATCACAAACATCAGCAAACAGGACAAAACGATACTGACCTGTTTGTTCTGTGAAAATAAGTTCATGTTGCCCACCTGTCAAGCAGAAACAGAGCGGCCTCCTCATCCCTTTTCAGGCTTTTCTGCTCTCTCTATGAAGCTGAAGTCAGTTTCTCATTCACCAGCTTGATGTTCAAATTTTCCTGTTCCACCTTAAATGGTGCAGCAGTTCCATTCAGGTGCCTGAGGCGCAGAATGGAACTGCTGCACAATTTAAGGTGGAGCAGGAATATGCAAATACGAAGCCAACTTCAGCCTCGTCAACTTTGAGGGATATTCGGGGGAGGAATATTTGGTGGAGGAATATCTGGAAGGTCGCCTTAAACTGTCCGTTTTCTACTGCACTCCGCTATCTTGCCTACACAATGCTGTGCAGGCGGTCTTTGTCTGGGGAGGGCAAAACAAAACAAAATCATGGGGAGGGTCAGCGTTATCACAGGGTGAGACTAACAGTGTGCAGTGTTTAGAATTTTTAGCTTACTTAACCAAAAAGTCAGGTTTTTGGTCTTTTCTGTGCTCTCTATGAGGTTTCTGATGGTTTCCCCAAAACTTACACCTCTTGAGAGCCAGGTGTGAATATTTAGTAACCACTAAGTGTAACATCCTGTCTTGTCCTGCTTTGTCTTTCCTTGTCTCTGTCTGTGTCTGTCTTTGTTTATCTTCCCTCGTGTGTCTTACTCCATGTGCTTTTGTTGTTGTTTTGGTCTGTGTCTTCTTCCTGGTCTTTTCCCCAGGTCATCTGTCCCACCTGTCTGTTGTCTGTAGCCCCTGTTGGTTTGGCCTGTTCTTGGCTTGCCATTGTTTGTAACATGTTGGAAGCCGAAGGAGACAAGAAGGCAGGGCACTAGTGTGATCTAGCAGTTTTATTGCTGTCCATGGAGAAAGTAGCAAAGAAAGAACCAGAAACAAAAGAACACCAAAGAACCACCAAAAGACAAGAACAGAGGACGAAGTGCATAGGAATGGCTACTCAACAATTGTGTGGTGCAACTCGTTAGTTTACTTAGTAAACACTTATGTCACAACTAGCCTAGCTTACAGCTGGTGCTACCAGCCACTGGTCTATGGAGACTGCATGGCTATGTGATTGATGTTATACACCTGTTAGCAATGAGTGCAGCTGAAAAACCTGAACTCGATCATTATGAGGGGTGTCCACATACTTTTGACCATATAAAGTGTTAAATAGAGTCTGCAGCAGCACCCAGTGATGAAGAACTGGCAGTTCTTCATTTGGTTGCATTTTATGAATCAAATGGATATTGAATTTACCAATAACTGCATGAAGTTTAGTATTTAGACCTTAAGCTGTGCTGTAAATCAATATTTAATCCAAACAGAGTCTCATTACAGCCAATAGCCGAAACTGGACACTGCAGTTCATCTTTAAGATGTAAACACTACACATTCATTCAGTCGCTTTAATGGAGGCTTTACTGCGTTAGTGAGGAACCGCAGCGATAATGGATGTAGGGCAGGTTTAAGTGGTCATCACCCACTGAATGGCCAACATAAGAGGCGTCAGTGGTAGCGGTTAAGCCATAACTCAGTGGCGCCGAAGCCAGAGGTCAGGATTCTGATCCAGCACAAAAATACACCTTACAGTAAAGTGCCTTTCATTGCTTTTCTCATGGTTCCGTTTGTTCCTCCAGTTCCCCGTGGAGAACAGCGCACTCACACAGCTCTTCTAACACTTTTTCATGTCATGTCTGACTCACAGCTCAATCAGGTGGAGGAAACATGTGGAAAGTGCAGATTTTAAACGTTCAATCTGGAGATGTTTTAATAGGATTTGATTTAGATGAAAAGTTTTTTCTACACACTCTTAAAAAAGATGGTTCTTTAAGGGTTCTTTAATCCAAGGGGATGATTCTATTTAGAACCGTGAGCTCTATATACAATCTTTAAAGAGACGGCTCTTCAAGGGTTCTTTAGTGAAGAAAATTGTCATATATAGAACCATGAACAATCCACTCAAAGAACCATTCAAAAAAGGGTTCTTTGCATCTTGAAAGGGTTCTTCAGATTGATGGAAAACATGCATGAATGTGCTATAGATGGTTCTATATAGAAGCATTTTGAAAAGGGTTCTATATAACACCCAAAAGGTTCTTCAATTGTTTAAAGCTTAACATTGTAACATGAGAAGAACACTTTTTGGGTGCTATATAGAACCAAAAGGTTCTTCATAGAACAAACTATAGCACATTCTCCAAAAGTCTGAAACCATTTCACCATACAAAGAACCCTTTGATCATGCAAAGGTTCTATATAAAACTGGTTTCTTTACTAAACAACCCTAAAAGAACCATTTTATGCTTAAATGTTTTTTTGCATGGCAAAATGTTTCCTTAGATTGACTGAGAATGCCTTGTACAGGGTTCTATACCGCACCAGAAGGGGTTCTGCTATTGTTACAATGTCAAGTTTGTACCAACAGAAGAACCATTATCAAAAACATGCTATACAGAACCATACACAACACATTCTCAATCATACTCAATCAATCTGAAGAACCATTTCACCATGCAAAGAACGCTTCAAGCATGAAACAGTTCTATATAGCATTCGTGGTTTTAAAAAGAACCGTTCCCTTTTCTAAAGAACCCTTGAAGAACCATCTTTTTATTACGTTTATTGAAACCTGGAACAAATCTGCTGATACAGGATGTTAATTAAATATGAATGTAATTCATTATGAAACTACACTCTTAAAAGTAAAGTTGCCTTAAAGCGTTCTTTGAGCGATGCTATAGAGGAACAACTTTCGGTTCCCTAAAGAACCATGCTTGAAAGAGAAATTTGAGTGTGAGGAACATTTTAAAAGTTCATGTATTGTAAAGGTTTTGTACCAATTTAGGACCTTTTTAGTTCTTCACACTTATGTCTCATTTACAGAAATGGTTCTCTAAAGAACCATCCACTAAAGGGTTCTTTAGGGAACCAAAGGTGGTTCTCCTTTCTGGCACTGTAATGTAATTGATTTTGTACTTGTAAAAAATAAACTTATGCACAAATAATAATTAAACTATTTAAATATTATAGCAAAAACAATCTATAGAGGACAGTAAGTTGCGTTTCTAAGTCCAGTAGGGGTTAACTGCCCTCTCGCCTGCTGCAGGCAACATTAACTATTTAAATCACCCTTAAACTAACGAGAATAATCTGCTGTTAACGGTGTATAAGATGCAAATGCTGCTGCAGATCATCTTCCTTTGAGGGAAAGCAAATTTATGCAACAGAAGCCATTAAAACTTCATTCATAGGTGCTTTTACCCCTAATTGGCGACCTAATAATCACCTGAGCGTCAGGTTTCTTTTAGCTGCGTTTTGTTTTCTGCACGTTCACGTGGAGGACCTGCCCAAATCTGTTTCTTAATTTTTAACTCTGAAGTGGCTAATTGCTCCTTTAGGGGCTGAATGAAGTGCCGGAACTGCATTGAATTGAACTGAATCTAATAAGCAGCTACAGCGAGGTCCCTCGCAGTCCATACATCAGCACTGAACATGTTTTATGTACACTTTAAAGAGGATCTTACATCAGATTGAGAAAGAATTCTGGACAGCAAATCCCTGGAAATCACATGAACGAATCACAGCAGTCACATGAATTTCACGTGTATGCTCAGCTATAGTGTGAGGTGTGAGTGGAGTAAGTTGAGGAAGAGTATGGGGAGCGTGTGAGTGTGTGGAGAATGGAGAGTGGAGCGACCATCTACGGTGTCACTCTATCACCAGGAGATCACAGGTCTGATTACTAGTGTGAAGATAATAGTGAGCACTGACAAAAATTAACAGGAGATTCTCACAGGATGAACTTCTCACACATATAGAACTCAAAATCTTAAACGTTCACACTGAACCAACATTACATGTTACTATAGTTGACACTACAGACGTTACGTTACTATAGTTGACACTACAGACGTTACGTTACTATAGTTGACACTACAGACGTTACGTGACTATAGTTGACACTACAGACATTACGTGACTATAGTTGACACTACAGACATTACGTTACTATAGTTGACACTACAGACGTTACGTTACTATAGCTGACACTACAGACGTTACGTTACTATAGTTGACACTACAGACGTTACGTGACTATAGCTGACACTACAGACGTTACGTTACTATAGTTGACACTACAGACATTACGTTACTATAGTTGACACTACAGACGTTACGTTACTATAGCTGACACTACAGACGTTACGTTACTATAGTTGACACTACAGACATTACGTGACTATAGTTGACACTACAGACATTACGTGACTATAGTTGACACTACAGACATTACGTTACTATAGTTGACACTACAGACGTTACGTTACTATAGCTGACACTACAGACGTTACGTTACTATAGCTGACACTACAGACATTAAGTTACTATAGTTGACACTACAGACATTACGTTACTATAGTTGACACTACAGACGTTACGTTACTATAGTTGACACTACAGACATTACGTTACTATAGTTGACACTGTACGAACTATAGATGACACTATAAACATTATACTTTACTGTAGTTGACATTCTATAAACATTACACATTACTATGAGTGACAAGTGACAACGTTTGCATACTGTAAATACTGTAGCTCATATCTCCAAAGCATATTTCAGAAGCTGTTCATGTTCTACAGGAGAATCAATCTTTTCCTTCAAAATGCTCTAGAACTGGAACATTTTATGTCCAACGCGCATAAAAGTCATTACATTTTGACAAATGGTGTTATATATGTCTCTCTCCTACTGGACATCAACACCATCAGTCAGAGAGTGCGGGTCAGTGGTCACCACACTAATCTCAGAAACCAAGAATGGCTCATGCACCAGTGAAATTCTGAGAGTAAAGGCCAGAAAACACTGTGGTAACTGGGATGAACAAACTGACCTGCATGGCTGGACACACAGAGACTGCTGTCCTGGGGATTCACTGAAAGAGCCCACGATTATCTCCGTCCTCAGAGAGGGTAAATGACCTCTGTCTGGACATTAAACTAGCTGAACCATCTCCACACAGCGGAACGTGTTTGTGAGGTTTGGAAAGAAGTGTAAGAATGTAAAGTGGTGGTGAATAAATTCACCAGTCAGTGATAAATCAGTTCAAATTCATTATAATAATTATGGCTGTCAAATAATAAAAAATGATTAATCAAACCATTTTGTGTAGATCAATTAATGATCAATTAAACTTACTAAAGTCCACTGTAGACAACTAAAGACCACTGCAGGCAACTAAAGACCACTGCAGCTGACTAAAGGTAATTAGAGCCAACTAAACACCACTGCAGCCATCTAAAGGTCACTGCAGCTGACTAAGGACCACTGCAGCCAACTAAACACCACTGCAGCTGACTACATACCACTGCAGCTGACAAAAGGCCACTGCAGCTGACTAAATACCATTGCAGCCATCAAAAGCCCACTGCAGCTGACTAAACACCACTGCAGCTGACTAAAGGCCAGTGCAGTTGTCTAAAGGCCACTGCATTCAAGTAAACACCACTGTAGCTGACTAAACACCACTGCAGCCATCTAAAGGTCACTGCAGCTGACTAAGGACCACTGCAGCCAACTAAACACCACTGCAGCTGACTAAAGGCCACTGCAGCTGACTAAATACCACTGCAGCTGACTAAAGGCCACTGCAGCTGACTAAAGACCATTGCAGCCATCTAAAGGCCGCTGCAGCTGACTAAACACCACTGCAGCTGGCTAAAGGCCACTGCAGCCATCTAATGGTCACTGCAGCTGACCAAGGACCACTGCAGCCAACTAAACACCACTGCAGCTGACTACACACCACTGCAGCCATCTAAAGGTCACTGCAGCTGACTAAAGACCATTGCAGATGTCTAAAGGCCACTGCAGCTGACTAAAGATCGATGCAGTCGTCTAAAGGCCAATGCATCCAAGTAAACACCACTGCAGCTGACTAAACACTACTGCAGCCATCTAAAGGTCACTGCAGCTGACTAAGGACCACTGCAGCCAACTAAACACCACTGCAGCTGACTAAAGATCATTGCAGCTGTCTAAAGGCCACTGCAGCTGACTAAACACCACTGCAGCTGACTAAAGACCACTATAGCTGACTGTAGGCCACTGCACCAACAAAAGACCACTGCAGCTGACAAAAGACCACAGTTGTGAAGTCAAACCAACAGTACAGGATGTTTCAGAGGGTCAAATTAGGAGATTGTGTTTAAAAAAATTGTGTCATTAACAGTTTATTGTGTTAACATGTTAACTTTGACACAAATAGTAATAACATTCAGTAATGCATGTGTTAATTTTTTGGCCACAATAAAATTCTCAGGCTGTTTTCAGATGTGTACCTATATATACCAACCCACTAATAATGGTTCATTTTAACCAATGGATTTATGAGACTTAAATAAAACCACTAAAGCTGTTTGTTACCTCAGGAAGCGCATTTTCTGAGTTCAGTGCCAAAACGCGTTTAGTGTGTAACGCTGGTGGTAAATGGGCCTGTGAGAGCAGGAAAACTCCAGCCTGTCTGTTTCTATGACCCTCAAGACTGGAGTTGGACGACGGATAGAGCAGATTAATCGTTCCTGTCAAACTGCAGCCCTGTTGCCCTTTCCCATAAATCTCTCTGGTGGCCTTGGCATCTTCCGGGCTAAAAGATGCTGTGATGAACTGTTTGTAATGGGCGGCCATTACTGACCCTGTGTGTGGCTCCAGCACCGTCATAAATACTGACCTATCAGAGCAGGACACACTGGAAGACCCCGTAAGTCTTCGTGTCACTGTGATTTAGAGGGCCGTGTTTCTCCAGACCAAGGTCAAAGCTTTCAAACAGGTTAGCGCAGCTGTCAGTGGGAAACTAGCTAGACTCAATCCCTGTTAACCTTGGCGGTCAGCAGTGCAGCAAACAAAAGCATGTTTTGATTTGAATTATTTCTGCCTTGTGGCTCATTGAAACAAGACGAGACGTTCTGTGGAAGAAGAAGAGGAGCTATTCTGAGGGTCGTTCCACCACTGCAGCGGCGAACGGATGGATGTTGATACAGTTTTGGCGCTGCTGGCCAAATGACATAGTTTGTTGATTTTCAAGGTGAAGGGAAGCAAAAACAACGTCTGCAGCAAACCATTTAAAGTAACACTTGCATGTGCGACGTGTGCACACCCTGCTAAGTCAGGACTAACACCCCCTTCAGCAGATATCACAGCATGTAAGCTCTGTTAATAGCAGCTACGAGTCTTTCTGTTCTTCTTCTGGGATTTTTCCCCCGCTCTTCCTCGCAGAGCGCTTCGAGAAAGGAATGGAATAGAATCTTTATTGTCATTATACTCCGGTACGATGAAATTCGTGGGGCGTCTCTCCTATAAAGGTCACAAGAGCAGAAATAACCAGAAAAACAAAGTTTGTGAACGAACTTTAAGTGGGCTTTGAAAAGGCCAGATATTAACTTTAAGGCCTGAAAATGGTGGAAGGCTGTTGGTGGCTAAGTGTTACTTAGATTGCTATGCGGTTGCTAAGCGGTTGCTACGGTATCCAAGGTGGTTGGTAATGTGTTGCCAGGGGGCTACCTTAAATCGAATGCCCCCTCAAATTCGATGCCACCTTAAATGTAATTATCACTTAAAGTCACTGCCACCTTAAATTTACTGATATTTAAACACACTGCCACCGTAAACTCACTGATACCTTAAATACACTGCCACCTTAAATTCACTGCCAATCAAGTTTACTGATATCTTAAATTCACTGCCACCTTAAATTCAATGCCACCTTAAAGTTACTGCTACCTTAAATTCACTGCCGCCTTAAATTTGCTGATACCTCAAATACACTGCCACCTTAAATGTAATTATCACTTTAATACACTGCCACCTTAAATTTACTGATACCTTAAATACACTGCCACCTTAAATTTACTGATACCTTAAATTCACTGCCACCTTAAATTTGCTGATACCTTAAATACACTGCCACCTTAAATTTACTGATACCTTAAATTCACTGCCACCTTAAATTTACTGATACCTTAAATTCACTGCCACCCTAAATTTGCTGCTATCTTAAATTTGCTGATGCCTTAAATACACTGCCACCCTAAATACACTGCCACCTTAAATTGGAAGAATTTATATATACATTTACATTAGAATGTATACATTTTGTTATACACTTTTCAACAAAACAAGTAAAGCTGTTTACTTGTTTACCTCACCAGTTAACATAGACAAGCTTATTTCCATTGTCTCACACAGGGTTGCCGGTAGGTGTAGCTTATTATATGATATTTATAGCTGAATGTATTACAGCTGAATGTCAGATAACTTAAGTAGACATTAACTTTAGCTGTGTAATAAATTCATTGTATTTGGCTAAGCCACTAACCAAGATGGACTGCATGCTGTACATTGGAGTTTTCCTCAAGTCCATCTCCTCCCATGGGCTCCTCAGAGCCAGTTCTTCATCTCCTCCCATGGGCTCCTCAGAGCCAGTTCTTCATCTCCTCCCATGGGCTCCTCAGAGCCAGTTCTTCATCTCCTCCCATGGGCTCCTTGTGGTCCAGTTCTTCATCTCCTCCCATGGGCTCCTCATGATCCAGTTCTTCATCTCCTCCCATGGGCTCCTTGTGGTCCAGTTCTTCATCTCCTCCCATGGGCTCCTCATGGTCCAGTTCTTCATCTCCTCCTCCTCCTTGCAAATCTATTACTCCACTTTGTTTCTCTTACTTGGAACGCAAGCTGAAGTTTTATATGGTGCAGAAGGATGAAGAGATTTATACTTTGCTCTTTCTGAAGTAGCTTTTAAATAAAATAGCAAAATGACAGTGATAACGTTTAGACATGTAAATGTTGAAGACTTTAAAGTGATAAAACAGTAAAAGCAAATTTCGGGAGATGTTCTGTTAAAGAATCAATATTCTTATTTTGAACGCTATAGAGAACTCAGCCTCCACTGTGCCAGTTCCCAAAGAAAATACACTTTTATCAGTTGCTTTTGAGAGATGCTCTACATTTCTCTCCATCTGCAGGGGTCAAAAGTCACCACACTCCACCACTGATGCATACGCACAGCATACAGTCACATCTTTTCACTCCAGCCCCACAGCGTCCCTCCATACGGTCAGAGAAGAACACAGTGACCCAGTCACAGATGGCCTCAAAACAGCTGGGACTGCAGCCAGCGGCAGAATCGCTTCTGATCTGCCAAGCAGCACTTTTATCATGTTCACCCTCAGGGAGAAATTATACTGCTGTCACCACTGCAGAACAGCGGCAGCACTGAGAGTAACAGGCCGGCATATTCATCACACTCCCTCAATGGCCACTTTATCAGAAACACCCACCTTGTGCTTCCACTAACTGGCCACTTTATCAGAAATGCCCACCTTGTGCTTCCACTAACTGGCCACTTTATTAGAAACACCCAGCTTGAGCTTCCACTAACTGGCCACTTTATTAGAAACACCCACCTTGCACTTCCATTGACTGGCCACTTTATTAGAAACACCCAACTTGGGCTTCCACTCACTGGCCACTTTATTAGAAACACCCACCTTGTACTTCCACTAACTGGCCACTTTATTAGAAACACCCAACTTGAGCTTCCACTAACTGGCCACTTTGTTAGAAACACCCACCTTGCACTTCCATTGACTGGCCACTTTATTAGAAACACCCACCTTGTGCTTCCACTAACTGGCCACTTTAGTAGGAACACCCGCCTTGTGCTTCCACTAAGTGGCCACTTTATTAGAAACACCCACTTTGCACTTGCACTAACTGGACACTTTATTAGAAACACCTACCACTTCCATGTGCTCCTTGTGTTCCAGTTCTTCATCTCCTCCCATCTCATGATCCAGGTCTTCATCTCCTCTTAGGCAATCTTTAAAAAGATGGTTCTTTAGTCTAGAAAATGGTTCTATACAGAACCATAAACACTCAAAGAACCCTTTGCATGATTTGAAGGTTCTTTGCATTGTGAACATGTTCTTCAGATTGATGGACAATGAGCTGTAGATGGTTTTTTGTAGACCCTTTTTGAAAAGGGCTCTATATAGCACCAAATAAGGTTCTGTTATTGTTACAAGCCAAATAACCCTCTTTCAGTACTATACAGAACCCTTTTTGCTGAATGTAACACTTACACACAGTTATTGCGTACATTCATCTCAGTGTTTTTCTGTGTAGAACGTTCTGCTTCCCGATCCAGTGCGTGCTTTACCTGAAATAGCCTAGATCCTGTGCATCATGGGGTCAGCTAATAACAGCCACTGCTCATGGACCGGTCCATCAGAGCTCAGGGCAGTGGTCAAGATGTCAGTGGAGGGTCACTGTGGAATGGATGGCGCGGTATGCAGAGTGCAGAATAAGTGGCCACCCAGGGAATCCTAAGAGAGGAAGCAGGAAATAAGCCCTTGTACAGTCACTGCTCCTGCTGCGAGGCTAAACTGGTCACTTAATTATCTTCATTATAATCTCCTGCAAGATTCTGAAACACAATTTCAACCAGCGCTAGAGCTGTTTCTTATGCACTGAAATGATATCAGGAGTTTTTGATCAGAAAAAGGTCCAGATTTCCCATCAGCGCTGCAGCTGAAGTCCAGCAGTGAGACGGCAGGGCAGCATACTTCACATTCTCACACTGCTGACTGCGGTCAAACTAGGCAGAGAGCAGAGCGAGTTACAAAGTGACATGTTACTGTAATGCTACTGTTTTTGGCATCAATCAGTAATGCATCTAATTACCTTTTCAGATTAAATAACACAATTAAGATCAGTTAAATTTAAAGGGCTCATTACTCGTTACTCTGGTCTGCAGGCTGCAGCTAAGAGATGGTTCTTCAAGGGTTCTTTAGTAAAGAAAATGGTTCTATTAAGTACCATGAACACAAAGAATCATTGGCATGATTATAGAGTTCTTTACATCATGAAAGCATTCTTCAGATTAATGGAGAATGTGCTGGAGATGGTTCTATATAGAACCTTTTTGAAAAGGGTTTCATATTGTGCCAAAAAGCGTTCTGCTATTGTTAAAAATTCCTTTGTTGGTACTATATAAACTGTACAGGAACAGATGGGCTACAATCTGTAATTGTACACGTGTACAGAGGACCTAGAAGGTGGGTGTTTCTAATAAAGTGGCCAGTGAGTGGAAGCACAAGATGGGTGTTTCTAATGAAGTGGCCAGTTGGTGGAATTACTAGGTAGGTGTTTCCAATAAAGTGGCCAGTGAGTGGATTTACAAGGCGGGTGTTTCTAATAAAGTGGCCAGCAAGTGGAAACACAATGTAGGTGTTTCTAATAAAGTGGCCACTTAGTGGAAGCACAAGGTGGGTGTTTCTAATGAAGTGGCCAGTGAGTGGATTTTTCAAGGTGGGCGTTTCTAATAAAGTGGCCAGCGAGTGGAAACACAATGTAGGTGTTTCTAATAAAGTGGCCACTTAGTGGAAGCACAAGATGGGCTTTTCTAATGAAGTGGCCAGTTAGTGGATTTACAAGGTGGGTGTTTCTAATAAAGTGGCCAGTGAGTGGAAACACGATGTAGGTGTTTCTAACAAAGTGGCCAGCGGGTGGAAGCACAAGGTGGGTGTTTCTAATAAAGTGGCCAATAAATGGAAGCATAAGGTGGGTGTTTCTAACAAAGTGGCCAGTGAGTGGATTTACAAGGTGGGCCTTACTAATAAAGTGGCCAGCGAGTGGTAGCACAAGGTGGGTGTTTCTAATGAAGTGGCCAGTTAGTGGAAGCATAAGCTAGTAAAGGGGATGGTGAGGGTGTATCCAAACAAAAAAAGTTTGACAAAGAGAAAAAGCATAAAAGTTTCTTAATGTGCCTCTGGTGGTTTAGCCAGTGGGTCCTATTTTTATCGGAATTGTTCAAGACACAATATAAATGCATCACTAACACCTTTTGGTGTTAAAAAGGTCTGCAGAAAGTTTCTAACGCCTCCAGTGTGATTTATTGCAAGAGAAAGGCTAGGAGCCAAGCTGGGTATTCATTATATATTTGTATTTGACCAGGTTATAACCGCTTTCCTCAAACATTCATCTACTCTGTGAATAATAATTCACAGCTCTGTCCACTAAGACCAGCCCCCAGGGGTTAAATTGACATTCCAGCACCCTGTAACTATAGAAGGGTAAAACATCTACCACCAATATTCTCCAGAGAGAAGATCATGATTTAGTTCTCAGTGAGTTGAGCTCACTATCAAAACCTCCATGTACTGATATTTCATTTAACTGAGTGATCAGAATGTCCCAGTTTATTTAGATTATGTGTGGATTAATTGTCAATGGAGGTAAATACAATAAACGTTTGCAGACACCTGCTTTTCTGGCGTTTCTTCTGAAGTGAAGGGTGCTAATAGTGAGTTTGTGCTGCAGTAACAGCCTCAGCTCTTCTGGGACGTTGGAACACTGCTGTGAGGATTTGATTGAGCATTAGTGAGGTCAGGTACTGATGTTGGATGATCAAATCAGTAAAGGAATTGGATGGAGCACCATCACTGCTCAACACATCCAATGCTGGGGGGCTTTATACCCTTCTAGCCCATGCTTGGCACTGGGCATGGTGACCTTAGCTGCTCCAGGGTGTCCCACTCTATTGGTCAGTTCTTTTCTATGGCCAAAATTGTTTTCTCTGCAATATCTAGGTAGATACAGCTGAACTGCTCTCCCATTGGTTAGGACTTCAGGAGCTGCACTGAAGGCCTTACACAATAGATTAACCACCAATGTAATTAGGAAGTGACAGAGGAATCAACCAATCATGCTTTGATTTAGAATGGATGGCGAGAAAAAACGTCACTCTAGTCCTTCTGGAAGCTCTAGATTCTGGAGGTTCTAGACTGTGTATACGAGCTGATGTCTAACCAGGTTTCAGCCAGTTGTAAGAAATACACAAGGAACATCTTTTACAAGCTTCAAATCTACTCAGCAGCTTCAAACTGTGTGCGTGTGAATCCATTCCCAGGATTCCCAGGTTCCACCACTGCAGGTGTGAGTGCTGCGGGGGATGTAGTGTGTGTGTGTGTGTGTGTGTGTGTGTGTGTGTGAGAGGGAGGTATGAAATCTGCATGTAAATGATTAGCATTAGCCAGGAGCTCTTCTGAAACAGTGAACCGCAGGGGTTCTGTAAGCATTTCCAGACGTTCCCTGAGAAAACGGCAGAAAAAGCGCCGTTCTCTCTGCTCTGCCTCAGTATGTGTCACTTTCAGAGAGTTTGACAATCTCTGCATTGAAAATTAGCATTAGCGATTTTTGGTGAACTGAGCGAGTGTCCATGTGACTGAATCAAAGAGAATATGTCAAACAAAAATGCATAATGAGCGTGACTCAGAGCTTATTAAAGCCCACAGATTAATAATAAATGACTTTCAGGGTCTGATCTTGAACGTTATGTGATGGCCTTCATGTTTCCAGAACAATCTGACCTCATTCTGTTAGTGTAACAGGTCAATACAGGCCTGTTTCAAACAAGCCTCGCAAAAAATGTTATGAATATGATGCATCTTGTGGAATTGGGGCTTATGTGCCATCATGTTGGTTCCGACTCCTGGTGACCGTATGGAGTGTTTCTCCAGAATGCCCTGCCTTCTGTTTGGGCCTTCAGGCTTCTTAATGGCTTGTTTATGATTCCCTTTGATCGTCTCCATCCATCCTGTTGCTGATCATTCCCATCTATTCCAAGCATAATTGTCTTTTCTAATGAATTGGTTCTTCTCATAATGTGTTCAAAATAAGAGCTTCAGTTTGGTTATCCAGGCTCTGAGTGAAAGATAAGACATGATTTGGTCAAGAATACATTTGTTTTTTTACTTGCGTCCAAAGTCCTCTCAAAAGTCTTCACCAAAAGATTCTATCGTGTCCTGTTTTCTGTTATTTTTTTACAATTTTCTCCCCAATTTAGACGTATCCAATTCCACTCACTAGTCAGGACTCCCCCAATCACCCGATACCACCAGCGCTAAGAGGGCGAAAGCTAGCACAGGCTTCCTCCGAGGGCTGTGAAGCACCAGCGCATCTTTTCAAACTGCCACTAACGCAACATCACTGGACAGCTAAACACGCTAGGAGGAGAACACTAATCACCAGTTCTGTTACGTCAGCTGACAGACACCTCCACTGGGTGATGGGGGAGACGGGGAGCCATCCTACCCACCCAGAAAGCACGAGGACAACTGTCCTCTCTTGGCCTCCCGGCCACGGACGGCTGTAGCATCATCAGGGATCGAACTCGTGATCTTCTGATGATAGTGCCAACGCTTAGATGGTTGTGCCACTCAGGAGCCCAAATCAAGCTATTTCTGTTCAACACAATTTGAAAGAAAGCGCTGCTGGTGGGGAAATAAACATTTAGTATTGAAGGTGCTCTGTGGCAAGTGGCTCAAAATCAAAATAAAAAAAAGTGAAAATCATGGCACTCCATTAAATACAGGCCTTTATTGTAACATGGCTGTAGACAAAAACATCTCTCAATGCATTTCGGCTGTGCCTAAATCGGGGAAAGACACAACGTGCAAAGTCTGATTTCTGCCAGAAAATAAAAGCTTAAAAAAGCCAAAGAAAGCCCACCGCTTGCAACAGGGTTGTTTACATGATCTCTGAAACGTCCATACAATCCAAATCAGGCAGACAAACAGAGCTTTTCTAGCTTTTTACCTCATTTGGATTACATAGTTAAGATTAACCAAAACTGACTTTGGTTAATGATCATCAAGTCTTTAGAATAATTGAGGTATTTTAATATTTGCAGTCCAGTTTACGCTCCATTTACAAGAACTGAGCACAGTAAGTTCTGGTGCCTCCACTCTGCGGTTCAACCCCTTAATAATCCAGGCTTATTACACACAAAGGCTTATTATTCAGTAGCTATAGGGACGTCAGTGCAAACTAATGGACCTTTTCTCAGGTTATAGTGGTGTATAATAATACTTTGGCTTGTTAAGTGGTTAATGAAAAAGGAAAGCCACTGTTATAGACGTGTACTAGTTAACAGCGTGATGTCAGTGTTTACATGTGGACAGGGGGCCAAAACATCCAGATACATACAGGGTATAAAGGGGACCGAACTTTTTTGACAAGACTTATTTCACTTTACGGAATGAACACTGTTGGTACATGTGGGCCATGTCATGATCTAGTCAGTTGTCCAGTGGCTAAGGACAGTGCGTTCAGGCTTTGCCTCCATGTTCCACACTTCTTTCTTTTTGTGGAGGGAAATAAAGGAGAGAACGTTTCAGAGCTCAGTTCTGTAAGTTACAGCCTTCAGTAGTGTCTCGCTGTATCAAAGCACATATCAGTGGGACATCAGTGTTATCAATGCTAGTATGATGAATGGCGCTGTGGTGTGAAGTTACCCTCGTGACCTTTCCTCATGCTGAAAATCTGTGTGGCCTGTCACGGAGGAAGCAGTCAGGTGTGAAATGACTGGACCGTCTTTTCTGCCTCAGTGGGAACCTGATTCATGTGGTTCTTTATTGGAGAAGCCCAGAAGATGAGCTGCACCTAGGGGAAGACTGACCTTCTGATCCAGCGGCGACAACCCAAAACTGGACAGACACTTTGCACTAAAAAGTAGAACATGCCCTGCATGCTTTAATAATAAAAAAATATATTTTTTGAATTTCTCTCTGCAATGTATTGTGGTGTACCGCCTGGCTCAGTATTAGACCCTCTTTCAAAGTATTTTTTAGTAATAAATCTTTCTTTCATACATCTCTCTCTTATTTCTATCATGGTCTGCCGCCTGGCTCAACCATAGGCCCTCACATGTTGGCTGAGACCTAGTTTTCAGGCTTGACAGCCTGAACGGGGCAAAAATTATCTACTGATGGTTAGAAGTGTGAAGAAGTACATATTTTTTAGTTCAAAATAATATTTTTATGTTCATCTTTTGCTGCCTTTAGAATTTTAGCTGCTATCCCTAGAATTGAGAGAATCACTACAACAATTTATACAATCTACAATAAAATATACTGCAAACTAGATCACATAAAATGCAACATTAGTATAGAAATATTTTTAAAAATGAAAAAGAAGATAAGATATTTTATATACAAAATTACAATGGCCCTCATTCTCCAACATCTTCCTAAGTTTGTTCTTAAACATGTTCTTGAGAAAGGTCCTAAGAAAAAGTCTGCGTCAGATTCATGTCGTGTTCTTAAAGCACAGAACTGTTCTCACCTTTGTGCTCTTGAGTGTGTGTCGATTCTGTTCTTACCTAAGAACAAATCACTAATAAGAGAACACTGTGAATGTCAGCCCATATGGAAAAATATATAAATGGACATACATATTTACATATTTGAAATAAATTCTGAACACTAAAATATATTTCAGAATATTTTGCCATATTAACCAAATATATTTGAAAACACATTTATTTTAAAATGTATAGGGGAAATATCACACATAGACAAAAATAACTGTAAATTTGTTTATCAAATCCATTTGAAAATGTATGAAAATATCCAAAATCCTGTCTGATGCTCTTCACTGTCTGATACCTTTAGAAATGAATTTCCAGTATCTTCATTTTAAATCTGATCAAATGATCCTTTATCAGGACAGAAGCGAGTGTTGTAGTATTGATACTCTGTGAAAATGCAGTTATGATCTGATATCTTGTTTATGTGAAATACATTGTGTGTGAGAGTCTGACTGCAGACGTACATGGTTAATGTAAAGTACAGTGCAGATCACAGTCAGTACGTTTAGTTACATCTGGAATCTTTATTACACAACTCAACACAGATAATTACTAATACTAATAAATGCATTTTAAAAATACATTCAACATTTTTGGCCACTTTCATACATTGCAAAAATATGTTTAATTGATAAATTTGGAATATATGTTTTTACATATGAGAGAATCTTCATGAAAACTGCGTAAGTGGGTTTTAAGAATAAAGTTCATAAGAAGGGTCACTGAATGAGGTCCAGTGTCAACTTCAGTCCAGAAAGGTTTTGAGCCAACAGAGTAAATCAGGTATTTAACTTCATAATCAGGTTTTTGCTTGTAGTCTTAGTCTCAGTGGCTCATTCGAGAGCAGAACAGGCAGAACAAGCAGAGCTTCACTCACGCACAGGAAAGATTAATTGCTCGAGTGACATTTTACTCCCTCTTCCTGTTTGAAATGTCGGTTTATTCTCCCTCCATCGTCTGTCCATTTACCAAAATGAGTTTGGAAAAACATTATAAATGGGAAGAATTGCTGGGTGCATGTTTGTGAGATGTCAGGATTTCCTCGGTTGCCAGTTTTCATTATTTATTTAGTGTCTTTCCATTAAAATCAAATTGATTTTTAAAAATGATCACATTGGGATTCCACTGAGCATCCTCAACTCAAATTGTTTGTCGACGTGTTGATGGGTTTGCTATTTTCTAAATATGAATATGAATATATGTCAATTTTGGTCATTTTGGGAAACACACAATAACAAAGAGCTATGATTAAGAAATAAATGCACTACAATTTTGATTTGTGTGAAATAATTACCATCTGGCTGAAAGACAATTTCAATATTTTTTTCAAATCTGTGCATAACTCAGTGTGTGAGGTATAAACAGACTGATTCAGAGTGGTTTGGTGTGAAATGGTTCAGATGTCTTTACAGTGGTGGTGATAGGAACCAGGGGTCGCCATGACTACAACGCAGATATAGACATTTTATTTACTATCCAGAACCACCAGTGAACCTACACGAGTCTTCTGAGTTTATATGGAATGTTGATGATGGAAAATAGTGGAAAATCTGAAATAATAAGTTTTCTTTGGGGACTATTTTGCCTCACAACACACTGCATATCATGTATCCCTCCACCATGAATGGAGTTTAAGGCCAAAATCATCTCAAAACTATCATAAAACATTTCTTATAATACATTTCATAAACTATTTCATGTAGGAACTTTCTGTGAGGGAGCTTTTAGAGGTGGACGTCTGGTTCCTATCACCACCACTGTGAACAGTTCTGACTCGATAAGTTTCTCTAGAACGGAGCGTTTCACACCAAACCACTCTGAACCACTCTGTTTACATCTTAACCACTTAATTATGCAGAAATTCGGAAAAATTGGAAATCAGAATTGCCCTTTAAGGTGCAGAATATTAGCCTTAATTTGAAGGACAGCAACAGTTGAGTCTCAGGTAAAGACGAGTTACATAAACATAAAAATATGGTCCATTATGGCTTTTCCATTCCAGCAGAAGAGGTAAAGCAGCTCAGTCTGCTCTACTGCCCATAACAATAACAATAGATCCTCTCTGATTTGTCCTCTAGCGCCCCCTTCAGCACTGAGTGTTTTAACTTCCACAGTAATGTAAGAACTCACAGTGAGTTTGTACAGAAGGACTGACCGTTTGGCCGAGCGCTGTCACTTGTGTTCTCGTACTTGTGTTGAGGATGTTTCTGGCCCAACTGCTATCAGCTCAAGAGACACTTGTGGATAGAAATGCGTCTTCAGCTCCAGCTTCTGTATTCTAACCTCGAGGTCGTGGCGGCCGTGCTGCTCGTAGGCCGCATTAGCATTCGCAAAGCAAAGACACAAACTCTGCATGAACTCTGACGAAGACACGCTGATGGCAGCGCTGCTCAGCCTCGCCGGTCTATGCTAATTTGAGACCAGCGGTCAGTTTCCTCATAATGATGAAGAACGGGCCTCGTAAGGCCACTACACTCCCTGTTTCTGTGCTCTCGCTCTGTGTGTGCCATAGAGAGTCTGAAATGAGGCCAAGATGTGATCAAGTTGTGATTATGAAAGCACTCGAAAACCTCATGTGTTAACTACAAAATTTAAATCAATGAAATTAAAAACATCAGTGTGATAAATGCGGCTCAAACCACGTCGAGTTGTTATTTCATCTCAAGTAGTCTTGCTGATCCTCACTGCATAGTAGCCACAAAACGCAGATTACCTTCAGATTTTACACACTTTTTCTTTTCAACAGCGCTATATTCCTATATTTCAGTGAAAATATTGTGACACAAGCTGGATTTACGTTTTCATAAGTGAGCGAGCAAAACATTAAAGTGTTTTATTTAAGTGTTTTATGGTTGAAAAGTTGTAGTTGTCTGTTTTATCTGATTGTTTCTCACAGCAGGGGGCTCTCACCCCTCCTCTTTCACCCCTCATTGCTCACTAGCAGCTCAACATTTCACATACAGAAAGACAACAGATATATATATATATATATATATATATATATATATATATATATATATATATATACAGATACTTTTTTTGTTTTTAATCTTTCTACCAGGTGCTTTGCATTTAATTTAATCAAATTTAATTAATTTAATTTAATTTAATTTAATTTAATTTCTGTGTTCACAAATTTTTAACAAACTGTAAAAAGAGATTTGTTGTTCTAACTTAAAATTATTAACTGAATGATAAGATAACAATCCATAATAAATTTTACAAGAAAAGTTATTTATATATATATATATATATATATATATATATATATATATATATATATATATATATATATAATATGTTTATAACAGAATGTAAAACAATGTGTTTTGTTACTATTTGCTTACTATTTGATGTTCAATAAACTTTTTAGGTCAGACACAAATAAAATTTGTTCAATTGCAAAACTTTTCTTTTTTTTTTACTTTTTATTTTATGTATTTTTAGTACTAAGGCAGATTGTGTTTAACTAACTGCAATCAACATCTTAACTTTTTCAGGTAAAAAAATGCCACGTAGATGTAAACTGAAAAACAACTGACCAAGCAAATGTCCAGTTTCTATTGGTCCTCTAAAATGAGTTATTATGTGCTGAGATTCATGCACGGTTATAAAATGTAGCTGTAAATACTAATGAAATGAAAGTGCTTTAACTGTCACGCTTTCATATCAAATCCAGTGTGCGAGAGTCAACTCCAGCAAAACTGTGCCACTGTCCAATTACTTACAGACCACACTGCATAACAGGTGACTCATCTTCCATTTTCAGCTTCCTCAGTCATACTGGCACATTTCTTCGTGTTTAGTCCGAAGTCAACAGATTCCCAGTGAAGGTTTCAAGCAATTAGCATCTGCTCCACAAAAGGAATGAAAATGTGAAAGTGAATAATTGTTATTCTCACACAAATCCTCTCCATACAGAGCCTTTCAGTGTAAGAGTTAATGAAGTTAGAGAGCTTTTAAACGCAGGAGAGCGAGGCCTCCCTGCGGAACCCTCAGCCTGCTGCCCTCCAGAACAGTTCAGGATTAAAATCTCAGAGGTCATGTGTCATGTCCCTGTTTTACACAGACAAATGCCGGGAATGAAAATGAGAGTTTTCTGAATTTTAATGAATTAGTATGAATTTAAATCTCTGCAGCAAGACTGCACTTTGAATATGAGTGTTAAACCCACTTTATCAGAAACACTTACCCTGTGCTTCCACTGGCTGGCCACTTTATCAGAAACACTTACCCTGTGCTTCCACTAACTGGCCACTATATTAGAAACACCCACCTTGTGCTTCCACTGACTGGCCACTTTATTAGAAACACTTACCCTGTGCTTCCACTGGCTGGCCACTTTATCAGAAACACTTACCCTGTGCTTCCACTAACTGGCCACTTTATTAGAAACACCCAGCTTGTGCTTCCACTGGCTGGCCACTTTATTAGAAACACCCAACTTGGGCTTCCACTCACTGGCCACTTTATTAGAAACACCCACCTTGTGCTTCCACTAACTGGCCACTTTATTAGAAACACCCACCTTGCGCTTCCACTAACTGGCCACTTTATTAGAAACACCCACCTTGTGCTTCCACTAACTGGCCACTTTATTAGAAACACCCACCTTGTGCTTCCACTCACTGGCCACTTTATTAGAAACACCCACCTTGCGCTTCCACTGACTGGCCACTTTGTTAGAAACACCCACCTTGTGCTTCCACTAAATGGCCACTTTATTAGAAACACCCACCTTGTGCTTCACAGGTTAAACTGTGATTTGATTTCTGAAAGTCTACTGGGCAGGATGTTTTATATAAATTCTCTCTCTCTCCCTCTGTCTCCTTCTCTCCTTCTCTCTCTCTCTCTCTCTCTCTCTCTCTCTCTCTCTCCTTCTCTCTCTCTCTCTCTCCTTCTCTCTCTCTCTCAGAGTTTCAGTATGACAGTAAATCTGTGTTCAGCTCAGCCATTAAATATGAATGAAATGAATGAAGAGTGGTTTGACTGAGAGGCTGAAGTGAGTCACATCAGCGCTGACCTACAGTACAGTCACCTCTCTCTATCCCTCCATCCTTCTCTCTCACCATTTCTTCGTCATTATTCAATCTCTAACCTTTCTCTATTCATTCATCCTTCTCTCTCACTCCCCGTTCATTTCATTCTTCCATTTGCCTCTCTCTCTCCTCCCTCCATCCTTCTCACTCATTCGTTGATCGTTCTATGATCCTTCCATCCTTTTCTTTATATTTCTCCATCCTTCTCCCACATCCCTTCATTGTTCTCCTCTTTCCATCCTTCTCTCTCTCCGTCCCTCCATTCTCTTCTCTCTCAACATCCCTCCATTCTTTTCTCTCTACATCCTTTCATCCTTCTCTCTACATCCCTTAATCCTTTTCTCTCTCCACCCCTCCATCCTTCTCTCTCTTCATTCCTTTATTATTCTCATCTCTCCATCCTTCTCTCTTCATTTCCATCCTTCCATTCTTTTATCTTTCATCCCTCCATCTCTCTGTGCCTCAGCTCACCATTCTTCTGTCTCCCTGCCCAATTTATAATTCTCTCTCATCCCTCCATTTTTCTGTCCCTTTGTCCATCCATCCTTCTCCATACTTCTCTCTTTCACCCTTCCTCTCATCACTCCATCCCCCTCATCCTTCCATCTCTCTAACTCTCTCTCATCTCTCATCCCTCCATCCTGAATCTGTCTTTTTCCTTCCAATTTCTGTCTCTCATCCTTCCATTTCTCCACAAATGGTTAAAAAGGTCAAAGTTTCTGTTGAAGTGGACGGTAAATGACCAAACCTGAAGCCATTAAAGGAGCAGTGAGTGAGATTTTGGCAGATCTATTGTCAGAAATGGAACATAGTAACAAAATCCCGTGTTCATTACTGTATAATCAGCTGTAACTATGAACCTTTGTGTTTTCGTTATCTAAGAATGAGCTCTTCATATCTATATAAGGAGCAGCTCCTCTTCAACAGAGGCTACCGCCGCCATGTTCTACAGCAGCCCAGAACAGACAAACCAAGCACTGACTCTAGAGGCGCCTTTCATGCTTTTACGCTGAAGCAGCAGCTTGAATTTGGTGGAGCTGTAGTTCCGGTTTAAAGACACAGAAAGAAGAAGAATCAGTAGTTGCTGCCGGTGCTGCTGACCGTTTTGTGTTGTGAGAAATTTGGGAACCCAAATCAGACTAGGATCAGACTTATTATTTAGCACAAGAAAAAGTGAAATGAAATCAGGACAGACGACGGCAGAAGAACCTGACGGCCACCGTAGGTTCTACTACACGCTTGGAAAGGGAGGGGTGAGGGAGGGGGGTTCAGCTGGCTGCAGTCTGTAACCTCACCACTAGATGCTTTAGGCTGTCTAAAGAACCTCACATCGGCAGAGCATTTCTGCTAATGTCTGCTAATTAGATGTGTAAACGAGAGCTGCTGTCCCTGGACGGAGTTTCTGATGATCCTCGTTGATCTGAGAAGGTCCTGGAAGGCTCCTCACGTCAATGCTGAAGTGCTGAGTGAAGCCACGGAGCTAATTAAGCCCAGGCACTTCACCGAGAGACGGTATTTTTAGCTGGTTGTGCTAGTTGGGGTCTCTCCCTGCACTGTGTCCCTCTCTCTGTTAAGCACTGTTCTCTGAGAATCCACACTCATTAGTGCAGGAGATAATTAGCCGTAATCTGCGTGTGGACAGGCTGTTTTGGCAAACGAAGTGAAAAGTGAACGTAGATCATTTCAGCATGTTTTGTAAAACCTACTTTCAAACCTGTTTTCTAACATGTTCCTTACACTTCACAACTTTGTACGAGTTTGGAAGTCATTATGTGGCACCATTAAGCAACATAGAAGCAAACTCAACTTCTCAGGAAGAAATATGAGACATAAGATGCAGCACTGCGAAAAATAGTATCTTGGCAAGTGAAATTATCTTAAATTCAGTCAATAAATCTACATTTTCTCCTCTTGAGATTGCTGTTGGCTTATTATAAGATTATCTAGCTTATTTCTAGACATTGTTGACTTGTTTTGGGCAATTTTATCAAGTAAAATGATGTCACTGTACTGGCAGATGATTTTTCTAGTTCAAAACCAATTTCTTACAACAAGCAAAATCATCTGCCAACATAGTGAGATCATTTTACTTGACTAAAATGACCTAAAACAAGTAAAAAAATGTCTAGAAATAAGTTAAACAGTCTTAAAATAAGCTAACAACACTCTCAACAGGGCAAATTTTACATTTACTGACTACATTCAAGATTATTTCTCTTGACAGAATACTATTTTTTGCAGTGCGTTTCCAGAAAAGTGAGTGGAAGCACAAAGTGGGTGTTTCTAATAAAGTGGCCAGTCAGTGGAAGCACAAAGTGAGTGTTTCTAATAAAGTGGCCAGTGAGTTGAAGCACAAAGTGGGTGTTTCTAATAAAGTGGCCAGTTAGTGGAAGTACAAAGTGGATGTTTCTAATAAAGTGGCCAGTTAGTGGAAGCACAAGGTGAGTGTTTCTAATAAAGTGGCCAGTAATTCAAGGGCCAAGAAGGCAAAAAAACTAAGGCAGCTTTTCATCAGAGCAAATTCAGTAGTTTGTACAATAAATGTTACTTGTTCTGTATCTTTGTTTTCTTCAGCCCTTAGGTATTCCGATAGGGTTCATTCTGGCCCCCTTTGAAAAAAGTTTGGACACCTCTGGTCTACAATCTGTGTGAAACTGACCAATTGACACTCAGGAAATCACTAAGGACTGACCATCACGCCGGAAACCCTTCATTCTTCATTCAGTCCACATCGGAGACTCATGTGAAACGGCGTGCAGAGAGTTTACAGCTGCTGAAGCTGCTGCAGTGGTTTTGGAAAATAGTGATGAAGATAACGGAGCATTTAGATATGAAACATATGAGGATCATGATATATGAAGAGCCTTTAGAGGAGGATTTAAGAAGATACACTATATTTCCAAAAGTATTCGCCCGTCTGCCTTCACACGCATATGAACTTGAGGTTCATCCCATTCTTAATCCATAGGGTTTAATAAGATGTCGGCCCACCTTTTGCAGCTATAACAGCTTCAACTCTTCTGGGAAGGCTTTCCTCAAGGTTTAGGAGTGTGATTATGGGAATATTTGACCTTCTTCCAGAAGCGCATTTGTGAGGTCAGACACTGATGTTGGACGAGAAGGCCTGGCTCACAGTCTCCGCTCTAATTTATCCCAAAGGTGTTCTATCGGGTTGAGGTCAGGACTCTGTGCAGGCCAGTCAAGTTCTTCCACACCAAACTCACTGATCCATGTCTTTATGGAGCTGCTTTGTGCACTGGTGCGCAGTCATGTTGGAACAGGAAGGGGCCGTCCCCAAACTGTTCCCACAAAGTTGGGAGCATGAAATTGTCCAAAATCTCTTGGTGCTGAAGCATTAAGAGTTCCTTTCACTGGAACTAAGGGGCCGAGCCCAACTCCTGAAAAACAACCCCACACCATAATCCCCCCCACCAAACTTTACACTCGGCACAGTGCAGTCAGACAAGTACCCAGACTCGTCCATCGGATTGTCAGACGGAGAAGCGTGATTGGTCACTCCAGAGAACACGTCTCCACTGCTCTAGAGTCCAGTGGCGGCGCTTTACACCACTGCATTCGACGCTTTGCATTGTGCTTGGTGATGTAAGGCTTGGATGCAGCTGCTCGGCCATGGAAACCCATTCCATGAAGCTCTCTACGCTGTTCTTGAGCTGATCTGAAGCCCACATGAAGTTTGGAGGTCTGTAGTGATTGACTCTGCAGAAAGTTGGTGACCTCTGCGCACTATGCGCCTCAGCATCCGCTGACCCTGCTCTGTCATTTTACGTGGCCGACCACCTCATGGCTGAGCTGCTGTCGTTCCCAATCACTTCCACTTTGTTATGATACCACTGGCAGTTGACTGTGGAATATTTAGTAGTGAGGAAATTTCACGACTGGACTTGTTGCACAGGTGGCATCCTATCACGGTACCACGCTGGAGTCCACTGAGCTCCTGAGAGTGACCCATTCTTTCACTAATGTCTGTAGAAGCAGTCTGCAGGCCTAGGTGCTCGGTTTTACACACCTGTGGCCATGGAAGTGATTGGAACACCTGAATTCAATGATCTGGATGGGTGAGTGAACACTTTTGGCATTATAGTGTATATTTAGTTTTTGGAGCTGCTTCTTTTGTAAATCAAGCTGCTTTTGGAAATATGAGTTTTGCTGCAGTGACTGGAGTTTGGAGTCAGGCCAGGCTGGAGTTATTGTATGACATTAGCTATAAAACTAGCTAAAGTCAATTAGCTACAAAGCTGTGTGTGCGTGTGTCTCTTGGTTGAGAGCTGTTTTATTCTCTGTTTGCTCTGTTTTCTCTGTTGATTAAAGCTCGGACGCTCTGGATGGTCTTAATGAAAGTCTAAGGAACTGTCTGAAGGCGGTGAGGACTGCAGAAGGTGATGCTAGTTTGTGTACGTTCTCTTGAGCCCGTGGTCAAGAAAACTCATTTTCAGACCTTACAAGTCAGCTTCAGGACTTCAAATGAAAAAGTTTTATATTAGAGTCAAACGAGCTCCAGGTGGTCAGTCTTATTACGGAAGTGTCACTGAGGTCACTCACCCGGCAGCCTCAGCTCTACCGTCGCTGATTAGCTGCTAACCAACAGCTCACAGGTTTAAACTGAAGAAATGAATCAGAGGAATTTTAATGGCCCTGTAATCAAAATGACAAAAAACATACTGGCTGCCGTCCAACAGAACTAAATGGTCAGATTTTATTTTATTACAACTCCATTCTGGATATGAGTTTAATCAGAACGGAACTCTGGATCTTCTTTTTATAGTTACTTTATTCTGGGGATTATTTGTATTAGAACTTCATTCTAGATAGCAGTGTTTCTAATAAAGTGGCCAGTGAGCAGAAGCTCAAACTGGGTATTTCTAATAAAGTGGCCAGTGAGCGGAAGGTCAATCTGGGTGTTTCTAATAAAGTGGCCAGCGCACGGAAGCTCAAGCTGGGTGTTTGTAATAAAGTGGCCAGTGAGTGGAAGCTCAATCTGGGTGTTTCTAATAAAGTGGCCAGCGAGCAGAGGCTCAAGCTGGGTGTTTCTAATAAAGTGGCCAGCGAGCGGAAGCTCAAATTGGGTGTTTCTAATAAAGTGGCCAGTGAGCAGAAGCTCAAGCTGGGTGTTTCTAATAAAGTGGCCAGTGAGCAGAACTACAAGGTAAGTGTTTCTAATGAAGTGGCCAGCGCACGGAAGCTCAAGCTGGGTGTTTCCAATAAAGTGGCCAGTGAGCAGAAGCTCGATCTGGGTGTTTCTAATAAAGTGGTCAGTGAGCGGAAGCTCAAGCTGGGTGTTTCTAATAAAGTGGCCAGTGAGTGGAAGCTCAAGCTGGGTGTTTCTAATAATGAGGCCAGTGAGTGGAAGCTCAAGCTGGGTGTTTCTAATAAAGTGGCCACTGAGCAGAAGCTCAATCTGGGTGTTTCTAATAAAGCGGCCAGTGAGTGGAAGCTCAAGCTGGGTGTTTCTAATAAAGTGGCCACTGAGCAGAAGCTCAATCTGGGTGTTTCTAATAAAGTGGCCAATGAGCGGAAGCTCAAGCTGGGTGTTTCTAATGAAGTGAGTGTTACTCATACACTCATTGATGTGAAGTTAATCTTCAGTGCAGCACTAAACACACCAAGCGTGCAGCACTAAACACACCAATTACTTTCTTTTCACACTTCATGTTTAAACCCTTTTCACAGCTTGTCTTTGTGTTTTTCTCCGCGGCCTACTTTTCTCCTCGCTGTGCTGAACTTTCCAGCATACACTTCAAGGTCAGGCAACACAGCGGAGATCCAGGAGCCATCAATTACTGCCTTCCATTTACAACAGGTTTCATGTTTTTCCAAGAGATATTTTGTCTTTTCTTTTCTGACAGACATTCTTCAAATATGTGGCACAGGCTGCAGATACATCAGTCACGCATGCCATTCCTCTCAGCTTTGTGTCTGCTCTGCAATTGATTGGTAATCCTAGCCTGACAGCGTGATTCACAGTAAACAGAGGCAGAGTTACACTTTTAAAAAAGATGGCTATTCAAAGGTTCTTTAATAAAGACAGTGGTTCTGTATAGAACCAAGATTGATGGAGAATGTGTTGCATATGGTTCTATATGGCACCGAAAAGGAATCTTTTATTGTTATGAAGTCAAGCTTGTCCTTTGACAATTCATGGTTCTATATAGAGCCACTGTCTTTACTACAGAACCCTTGAAGAACCATGTTTTTAAAGAGTGGACCTTTATTTGTTTACTGATATGAGTGTTCACTGCAAAAAATGATATTTTAACAAGTGAAATGATCTTAAATCTAGCTTAACTATGTAATATTTCTCATTACGATTGTTAAGCTTATATGATTATTTTACATATTTCTAGACATTTTTACTTGCTTTAAGTAATTTCAGTAAGTAAAATTATCTGACTATATTGGCAGATAATTTTGCTTATTTTAAGAAATGTGCCAAGATATTGAGATAATTTCACATCATAAAATTACTTAAAACAAGTAAAAATGCCTAGAAATATATTAAATGATCTTACAATAAGCTTAGAACCTTAGAATCTTAAAATCAGACAAAATAAGACATTTAAAATAGATTTAAGATAAGTTCACTTGCTAAGGGGTTATTTTCTCCAGGAGTTTAGAGGCTGAGTGAGCATTCACTGAACCTCAACTGCTTGAGTCTGTAAGAACGCTGTAGATTTAAATGTTCAGATTTGTTAAATCAGCAAAATTTCAAAAGCAGCATGCAAAAGATCTGTATTTTAATGTGTTGTGAAATGCACAGATAATCAGATTTCTCTTCAATAATGCAGACTTCCCACAAGGGGGCGCTGTTAATTCTAAAAATAGGCTAAAGATAAACTTCTGCATAACTCAGTGTGTGAGATGTAAACAGAGAGATTCAGAGCGGTTTGGTGTGAAATGGTTCAGATGTCTTTACAGTGGTGGTGATAGGAACCAGGGGTCGCCATGACTACAACACAGATATAGACATTTTATTTACTATCCAGAACCACCAGTGAACCTACACGAGTCTTCTGAGTTTATATGGAATGCTGATGATGGAAAATAGTGGAAAATCTGAAATAATAAGTTTTCTTTGGGGACTATTTTGCCTCACAGCGCCCTGCATGTATCCCTTCACCATGAATGGAGTTTAAGTTCTCAAAACTATCATAAAACAGTGTCTCAGTCATCAGGCACTGAATTCATAACCATTTCATGTAGTAACTTTCTGTGAGGGAGCTTTTAGAGGTGGACGTCTGGTTCCTATCACCACCACTGTGAACAGTTCTGACTCGGTAAGGTTCTCTAGAACGGAGCGTTTCACACCAAACCACTCGGAATGACTTTGTTTACATCCATCTAATTGTGCAGAAAATTTGAAAATCCTCTTTTTGAAATCCTCACTTAAACACAGCGACACTCTTCAGGAGGTTTACTGAGATGATTAAGTGACTCTCTGTGTATTTATTTGTGTTTGCTGCCCCCTTCTGACCCCCACTGTGAATTACAGTCCAACCTTGAAGGGGAAATCTACTGATTTTTCAAAGCAGATAGGACACAAGTATGCACTAGCTAAGCTCTCCAGTCAGTACAGAGTTATCCACTAGCTAAGTATCCCAGTTAGGACACAAGTGAGCACTAATTAGAATGTAAGTACACTATAGTTAGGACACAAATAACTGGGCTGAAGTGCACACTAGCTAGGCACTGATGTTAGAATACAAGGCCACACAAGTATTCTAGTTGACACACAACTACGCACACAAGTAAGCTAATCACAGTAAGTAAGACACAAGTACACACTATCTAAGCATCCCAGTTAGGACATGAGTGCACACTATAACCACGTGAACACTAGCTAAACATCCCGGTTAGGACATGAGTGTACACTATAGCCAAGTAAACACTAGCTAAACATGCCGGTTAGGACATGAGTGCACACTATAGCCAAGTAAACACTAGCTAAACATCCCAGTTAGGACATGAGTGCACACTATAGCCAAGTAAACACTAGCTAAACATGCCGGTTAGGACATGAGTGCACACTATAGCCAAGTAAACACTAGCTAAACATGCCGGTTAGGACATGAGTGCACACTATAGCCAAGTAAACACTAGCTAAACATGCCGGTTAGGACATGAGTGCACACTATAGCCAAGTAAACACTAGCAAAACGTCATGGTTAGGACATGAGCGCACACTATAGCCAAGTAAACACTAGCTAAACATCCCGGTTAGGACATGAGTGCACACTATAGCCAAGTAAACACTAGCTAAACATGCCGGTTAGGACATGAGTGCACACTATAGCCAAGTAAACACTAGCTAAACGTCATGGTTAGGACATGAGCGCACACTATAGCCAAGTAAACACTAGCTAAACATCCCGGTTAGGACATGAGTGCACATAGCCAAGTAAACACTAGCTAAACATCCCAGTTAGGACATGAGTGCACACTATAGCCAAGTAAACACTAGCAAAACGTCATGGTTAGGACATGAGCGCACACTATAGCCAAGTAAACACTAGCTAAACATCCCGGTTAGGACATGAGTGCACATAGCCAAGTAAACACTAGCTAAACATCCCAGTTAGGACATGAGTGCACACTATAGCCAAGTAAACACTAGCTAAACATCCCGGTTAGGACATGAGTGCACACTATAGCCAAGTAAACACTAGCTAAACATCCCAGTTAGGACATGAGTGCACACTATAGCCAAGTAAACACTAGCTAAACATCCCAGTTAGGACATGAGTGCACACTATAGCCAAGTAAACACTAGCTAAACGTCATGGTTAGGACATGAAGGCACACTATAGCCAAGTAAACACTAGCTAAACATGCCGGTTAGGACATGAGTGCACACTATAGCCAAGTAAACACTAGCTAAACATGCCGGTTAGGACATGAGTGCACACTATAGCCAAGTAAACACTAGCTAAACATCCCAGTTAGGACATGAGTGCACACTATAGCCAAGTAAACACTAGCTAAACGTCATGGTTAGGACATGAAGGCACACTATAGCCAAGTAAACACTAGCTAAACATCCCAGTTAGGTCATGAGTGCACACTATATCCAAGTAAACACTAGCTAAACATCCCAGTTAGGACATGAGTGCACACTATAGCCAAGTAAACACTAGCTAAACATGCCGGTTAGGACATGAGTGCACACTATAGCCAAGTAAACACTAGCTAAACATCCCAGTTAGGACATGAGTGCACACTATAGCCAAGTAAACACTAGCTAAACATGCCAGTTACTGTGATTAGCTTACTTGTGTGCGTAGTTGTGTGTCATATAGAATACTTAGTTAGTGTGGCCTTGTATTCTAACATCAGTGCTTAGCTAGTGTGCACTTCAGCCCAGTTATTTGTGTCCTAACTATAATGTACTTATATTCAAATTAGTGCTCATTTGTGTCCTAACTGGGATGCTTAGCTAGTGGATAACTGTCTACTGACTCAACAGCTTAGCTAGTGCATACTTGTGTCCTATCTGCTTTGAAAAATCAGTAGATTTAAGTAAACACTAGCTAAACATCCCGGTTAGGATATGAGCGCACACTATATCCAAGTAAACAAACGTCACGGTTAGGAAACAACTGTACTATAAGTACTTATATTCTAAGTATTGATGTTAGAACCCAGTGGTCAACACTGGTTGCCTGTATTAAATGAACATATAAATTGCTGTGTTGGTTTTTCTTTGTGCATAACTAAATCTGTCCATCATTTTTACATGTTATAACATAGTAATATCATATCAATAACACTAGAAAAGTGCAATTTCTGAAGAACATGCAGAGTGATTGCGCAGCCTAATCATTTCCAAGATGGTTGCTAGGGTGTTTCCTGGCAGTTACTACGGTATTTTTGGTCGTTGCTATGGTATGTCAGGGGTTGCTAGGGTGTTGCAGCTATGGTATCCCAGGTGGTTGCTAGGGTGTTGCTAAGTGGTTGGTACTGCACCCCACATGGTTAAATGGGTGCTGCTAATGGGTTTGCATCATCATGATTTAAGCTGGGTGCACAAACTTTTGCCCTCATTCATTCCAGGTGAGAAAAAAAATCGTCTTTTAATGATGATTTTACAAAAAAAACGAACAAAAAACGAACAAACAGCTGCATACAGGCACACCATTCCTGATCAGATTGAGACTGAATCTCATTATTATGACATTGAGTCATAATTATGAGAAAATAAGTCATTATATGAGATGCCAAAATGATGAGATACTAAGTCATAACTATGAGACTGGATCTCATTATCATGAGATAGCAAGTGATAATTATGAGATACTAAATCAAAAATATGAAAACCTTCTTATTATTATGACTTACTAAATAGCTATATATATTTTTTGTTGTTGTTTTTTTCCTGTGTCAGAAACGGGCTTCCAAAATATTTCAACCCTGACTAGTTAAGCGTTCTGATTAAGCACAACTCTGCTTGCTAAGCATCCTAGGCACCCTAGGTAGTGCACTAGGTCGCATATTGGAGCGCGCCCTCGGATTTAGCTTTGCTCCTTCCTAAGTAGGGAACACTTGGAAAATTTTGGAGAGGTTTGTCACGGCTCGGCTTGGCACACAGCCTTGGTAAGCAGCTACGCTGTGGGTTTGGACTTAAAACTTGTAGACTCGCTTGTAGTGTAAATGTTCAGCTGCCGACTCGCCCGGGAAAACGATGTTTTAGTGGCTTTTATCGCGGCTCCGTCTCTTTCAGCATCCAGCGCTGATTCAGGAGTGATTAACCGCTAAGCTAAAGCTGCAGGAACGCTAACCGGCTAGCCTGTCTCTTCTGAACTCAACCTGGCGGTTTTGACAGCCGGTGTTTTTGACTGGACCCTTGTAGATCATGTCCAATGTAAAGATTGTTCTATGTGCTGTGTTGAATGTCATTATTTGTACTAGATAGCCCAAGTTTGGCTACAAACTAGGCTAACTTTGGGTGCTAGCTAACGTTCAGACTTAGCTAGGTTAGCTCCTCTGTGTTATCTTGCTGACTTGACTGTATTTTCTAACAAAAGACAGCAACAAATCGTTTATTTCTCTAATCCCTGTGATTCGGGGTGTGTGAGCAGATACATAACGACCTGTGAGACTAATATGAGTCAGATAAAATCTCCTTATTCTCATTTCTGCTTCCTTAGGTTTGGATTTAGGATGTGGGAAGCTTCCTTCCAGCTGACCAAACAAATGATGTAACTTAGGGATCTGTATTGTTTTTCCACCTGCAAAGAGCTATATATATATATATATACACCGATCAGGCATAACGTTATGGCCACCTCCTTGTTTCTACGCTCATTGTCCATTTTATCAGCTCCACTTACTATATAGGTGCACTTTGTAGTTCTACAGTTACAGACTGTAGTCCATCTGTTTCTCTGATACTTTGTTAGCCCCCTATTACCCTGTTCTTCAGTGGTCAGGACCCCCATGGACCCTCACAGAGCAGGTACTATTTGGGTGGTGGGTCATTCTCAGCACTGCAGTAACACTGATGGTGTGTTAGTGTGTGTTAGTGCTGGTCTGAGTGGATCAGACACAGCAGTGCTGCTGGAGTTTTAAACACTGTGTCCACTCACTGTCCACTCTATTAGACACTCCTACCTTGTCGACCCACCTTGTAGATGTAAAGTCAGAGACGATAGCTCATCTGCTGCTGCACAGTTTGTGTTGGTCATCCTCGAGTCCTTCATCAGTGGTCACAGGACGCTGCCCACAGGACGCTGTTGGCTGGATATGTTTGGTTGGTGGACTATTCTCAGTCCAGCAGCGGCACTGAGGTGTTTAAAACTTAGGATTTGTTCTTAGGTAAGAACAGAATCTACACACACTCAAGGGCACAAAGGTGAGAACAGTTCTGCACTTTAAGAACAGGTCATGAATCTGACGTAGACTTTTTCTGAGGATCTTTCTCAGGAACACATTTAAGAACAAACTTAGGGAGACATTTGAGAGTGAGGCCCAACTTCCTGTTGCATGACCCAGTTTTGGCCTGGCCTAAGCTGCGGGACAGATGGCGGCACATTGGTCTCAGGAATATTCTATATAAAGTGGAGTTCATCACTGTCTCAATAGCCACGTTTACATGCAGCCTAATATTCCGTTAATAATCCGACTAATAGCTCAACCAGAACAGAATACGTCCATGTAAACACCTCAGTCGGAATAGTCTAGTCTGATTGAGGCCATTCTGAATACCGTTTCTATCCGACTGTTCAAGGTGGGTAATCCTGTAAATGATCCGTTAAATAGAAGAATAATATCCGTGTAAACGCCTGTATCTGATTACATTCCCTATCGGAAAGTTTAAGTCCGTTCTGATCATGTTCGTCACGTCGTAGTGAAAGTTTATACCGTTCAACATGGCGGAGCAGAAACTGGTCTGCAGAGGAGACGAAGTTTATGCTCTGATCTTTAAAAGACGGCGGTGGGACGGACGTCCAGCTTATGTGTCTCAGAACACGACGTCCTCCTCTCGGCCTTCTTTAATAAGGACATGTGAAGGACGTTTTCCTGAGTCTGACATCATTTTAAAGGAATTAAAAACACAAGCGCTGCTCACTGCTGCTCATCTCACTCTGACTGGACTCACGTGATGCTGGTTGTTATGGTAACGTCAACACTAAGCGGTTCTGTACGCTTGCATGTAATTTTAGATCGGATTATTTGTAGTGAGCATGTAAACAGAGATTTTCATCAGATTGTTGAGTAGAGTGATAATAAACACCTCAGTCTTAATCTGTAATCAGAATGAATTCAATCAGATTGGCAAAAGTCTTTGCATGTAAACCCAGACAGTGACTGCAGGTCATCATGAGGTGTTTGTGGTGATACACTGTGTTTGGTTTATCTCCACGTCGGTCTCATCAGTCCAGAGGATGTTGTTCCAGAACCTCTGCGATTTGTTCAGATGCAGTTTTGCGTACCTGCCACGTTCCTTTTGGAGAGAGTTTTTCAAGTCATGAAAGCCGTTTGTGTTCAGTCTTTCTCTAATTGGAGCATCATGAACATTAGAGGTGTGACGATTCTCCAAATCCAACGTTCAGTTCAAACTTTGGTTGTTTGGGGTGAATAAGCAAAAAAAGTGTTTGTATCGCAGTTTCAGTCTCCATTTCAGAATCGTTACACCCTTAATAAACATGTGATGTGCTTACAGAGGCCTGCAGGTCACATAATGTAGCTTTTGGGTTTTTATTTTAATTTCTGAGCTTTATATTTATATTTATAAAGTATAAATCCTTATATTCACATGTCTATACATTTTTAAATCTCCTAACTAACCAATATCTTCCTACCTAATCCTCATTCACCAATATCTCTATTAATTTTTTCTTTATTTCTCTTTTTTCTTATATCTCTATATTTTTTTATATCTCTTTATATCTAAAATATATAATTATGTTAACAGTCTGACTAGGGCTGAAAGATGAATTGGTTTTATATTAAAATCACATTTTCACAGAGTGCATATAGCTGCAGTTTTTTAAATAATAGCCTACATTATCAAAAACGTCTTAAGCTTTAAGGGAAAGGAACACACAGCTTGTGAACTGCCTGTAGATGAGTCAGATCCAACCAAACCTCCATGTGTTGTGACATCGCAAACCACAACTTACTGGCAGTCTGACTCACTACATTGAGGGGTCAAGGCTCAACCAGAAAAGGTGGATATTCTGATCTTCTTGGCCAAAATAACAGGCCCAAACCTCATTTATAGAAAATAATCGCAATGTTAGTCAGAAAAATTGCAATTAAATACAGCCCCATTTCCAAAAAAGTTGGGACGCTGTGCAGAATGTAAATAAAAACAAAATGCAATGATGTGCAAATTATTTAAACCCTATATTTCATTGAAAATAGTACAAAGACAACAAATCAGATAAATTTGCCCATTTTGAATTTGATGCCAACAACACGTTCCAAAAAAGTCGGGACGGGGGAACAAAAGGCTGGTAAAGTTGTGTTATGCTAAAAAAACACCTGGTGGTTGATTGACAACAGGTCAGTAACATGATTGGGTATAAAAGAGCATCTCAGAGAGGCGGAGTCTTTCAGAAGTAAAGATGAGGAGGGGTTCACCACTCTGTGAAAGACTATGTGATCAAATAGTGCAACAATTCAAGAATAACTTTTCTCAACTTAAAACAGCAAAGAACTTCTGCTTTTCATCATCTACGGTACATAATATCATTAAAAGACTCAGAGAGTCTGGAGAAATCTCTGTATGTAAGGGACGAGGCCAAAAACCAGTATTTGCTGGCCATGATCTTTGGGCCCTCAGACAGCACTGCATTAAAAACAGACATGATTCTGTAGTGGAAATCACTGCATGGGCTCAGAAACACTTCTGAAAACCAAGGTGAACACAGTTCATCACTGCATCCACAAATGCGTCAACAAAAGTTTCAACATTTGATATGTTGTCTTTGTAGTATTTTCCATTAAAAATATGGTTTACATGATTTGCATATCATTGCATTTTTATTTACATTCTGCACAGCGTCCCAACTTTTTTGGAAATGGGGTTGTATTTAGCCCAAATCGTTCAGCCCTACCTTGGATTGAATTTGCTGGGGTCACCCACTATTTGGAAGACTGTCAGCTGTTAACAGTCTTCACTGTAGCATGGTGACTTTCAGATGGAGATGACCTCATAACCCTAAGCTCAACCTGTCAAACTCAACCACTAAAGGGGCCGTATTAAAAAATCGCAACATAATCCGTGAGCCAGAGGAAATAATGTTTTTATTTCGTTTTTAATTAATGCTGTGCTGTAACCTGAACTGACCATTGTTTATTCATAATGTGCAAAAACCTCAGCAGTAAAATAGACACTTATAATTGACCTTGAAATATTACATAAATACTTGAAATATCCAAAATGTAAACGTCTCCAGGAGCTCAGTCTTTTAGACCTACCTGTCTGCTTGAATTAGACACCTGACATTACCTGTTCATTAAGACTTGGGCTCAGTTTCTGAGCTGCTGAGCTGAGGTTAAGTGTTTATATTGGCTGAGCTGCAGCTGAAATGCAGTCAGTGTGTTTGTTGAAAAGACTGGTGTAGAATTGAGGTGTAACCGCTGTCCCGTAGGCTGTTGTTGGGGTAGGAGAGTCAGAGAACACATTACGTTGCAGTGCATGCTGGGGACTGTAGTGCAGCACATTGTGAAACCAACTAATGGAACATTAAAATACCTTTGCGGGCCGGATAGGATTGTGTGGCGGGCCTGATGTGGCCCTCGGGCCTTGTGTTTGACACATGGGCCCTCAGCCATGACTGATGTCCTTTCTTCTTGGCAGGATGTGGACACACCTGAGTGATCCGGAACACCGACCTGGCAGACGTTCTGCTTTTATAGAATCAGTCACACTTCTTAATCATTAACTAATCTTGTGCATTTGATTGGTAACACCTGGCTGCTGATCACTGTGTTGATTGTGGAAGTAGGAAGGGTGCGCTTATTTTACCACCTGAGCTGTGTCCCAGTTTAGGGGCTGCATCCTTGAGACGGACACACTTTCATAGACCACATCCTTCGAAGGACGCAGCCCCTGAATTGGGACACAGCTCAGGTGGGAAAATAAGGCTGTGTAGAGCCGCGAAGGCTGAACCGAAATGATACGGTCTGCTCTACGGCGGATTTCCTGTTTGCGTCACAGCACCGCTGTTCCCACCCTTAGGGCTGCATCACGAAACGCCGCTCCTGTCAAGTTCTTTTAAAGTTCTTTAATGATGGAGAAACACATTTCTCGGCCGCGTATGAAGGAAACTTCAAGATGTCTAGTCGCGCCGCTGTGGCGCAGTCGGCCTTCAGATGCAGCCTCCGCAGGACGCAGCCCCTGAATTGGGAAGCAGCTCTGGTTCCTGAGTGTTGGTTTACTTTTGGGGAAAATTGACTATATATTGAAGTCTGGGCTGTTTTTGTCACATGAGGTTATTTTTGTTAAATTAAAAAAATAATAATAAATAAATAAAAGTTGTTAAGGACCTGAGGACACAGTTGTTATTTAGGATATAATAAATAAAAGCAGAATTGAAGGAGGGTGCGCTTTCTTTTTACCCTCAATGTAATACGTCTGTATCGGTGCATGCGTGCGGGTTCAGGTCGGGTTCGGGTTTCAGATGGAGCAGAACCAGTCTGGTCGGTTGGGGGTTTCAGTTTCACAGCTGTGCAGATTTCTAGTCTTTCAGCAAAATATCAAATGGAGTATAATTAAACTCAGCCCATTGTGCTGAATAGCCAGTCGCCTCCTACTTCCAGTGTAGCTCTTTATTTTTTAATTTAAATGTGTTTAATTTAAAAGTGTTGTGATTTTGGCCGATAGAAAGTACTGGGAGTGTGTGAGGGTATTCATTTTGTCCATAGTGTGAGCTTCAGTTTTAAAAAAAGCCGATTTTTTGGCTAATTTGGCTTTAAAGAATCAGAATCTCCTATAAGAAGTCATGATCAGTGCATGTCACTGCATAACAAGTATTAGCGCTGTGCGTAAAGAGTAACGACACCCTAAGACCTTTTTTTGAAATGCACTGTTCTAGAATAATAAAATATACCAGCCTTGCTTGAAATGTAAATGCGTCTTTCTAAACTGTAAAAATATCATATTTATCATGGTCAGTTCCGCCTCTGCAGCGCCCCCTCTGGTTCAACTCTGCCATAGGTGTGCAAGACGAGTCTTCGTACCAAAGTCGTACGTGTCACATTATGCAAATCAGTCCACCGATGTTACCGTCGAGAGCGCGGAGAGAACCACAACCCCAGCACCTCCTCACAAAGTTGTTATGATTAGCACATTTATTGATCACGTTCAACGTAAGATTAGGTGACCTTGTGGACAGATTAAGTGAGGAATCTTGCAAGTCTCCATAAAGCTGCTGATAAGAGCAATGAGCAGCTTGCAGAACGTAAGGATTTAGGGCCACTGCAGCAAATCCTGGCTGACAGTCACTTTATTTATTCAGAATTCAGTGCATCTAATAAATCAGGACTCGGGTTAAATCGAATATGGACCTGCTGAACAGATGATTAGAAGCGAGCTGTCACGGTTTTAGGGAATGTTCTACCATTCAGTCTCCTCTGCCGCTCGCTGCTACTCATTTTCTGGCACTACGTTGACTCTTCGGCGGCTTGAGTCAGCGGCTCATACTGTTAAGGCTCAAGACGAACTGCCTGATCAGAAACTCCTTTCCCTAGAGAAAAATCTTCAGCCTCGTAAAACCTCTCTGTTACAAAAGTGCCGTTTGATTCTGTCTCTCTCCATATTTTCTGGTAGCTAACGTACGCTATCTCTAAAAACACAGTAGCCCAGCCCACCCAGTTTCCCTCGCAGCCCCCCCTCCAAACCCGTACATCATTGCAGGGCCCCTCCCAGCGTGCCCAGCATATTTTTGAACATTTTTCATTTTTCAAAGATGAGCCAGGGTGAAGTTCACTGAAAATATTGGGGTGTAGTTACTCTTTAAAGCAAAACTTTTGAAAAAATATAATATAATATGTAATATAACTATAAATATATATATACAGTAATGTGGGACTAATAAAGGATTATCTTATTTATTTTTGTCCTTTCCTTGTTGGATCCAGCCCTTTCACAACATGGGCAGCCTATTTAAAGTCTATTATCGAAGCCTAATTCTACTCTCCCCTTGTTTTTTTGTCTAAAGGAAGTGTTGCTATGGAGCAGTCATCTCCTGCGGAGCAGCAGTCGAACGCTCAGGATCAGAGTCCGGCGAGGCCAGAAGATGCCGGCCATCCGTGGGCGGTGACGGAGTCGCTGCGTCTGCGCCGATTCCTCTGCTACGGCTCTGAGAGCGCCACCTACAGCACGAGGGAGCGCGCGCTGGGGCTGGAGAGCGCGCTGGCCCTGATGGAGCTGGTGCAGGCCGGCCGGGGCCAGGAGGTGGTGGAGGAGGTGAAGCGTCTGAGCCTGGAGGGTAAAACGGTGCGGCCGAACCCCGCGCTGTTCGCGCTGGCCATCTGCACGCAGTACTCGGACGCCCCGGCCAAGCAGGCGGCCTTCCGCGCCCTGCAGGAGCTGTGCAAAGCCCCCGGGCAGCTCTTCACCTTTATTCAGTACAAGAAAGAGCTGAAGGACGGCCTGCGCTGCGGCATGTGGGGGCGTGGCCTGCGCAGGGCCGTCTCTGATTGGTACAACGGCCAGGATGCCCTCAGCCTCGCGCATACGGTCACCAGGTGCAAGCACAGGGCCGGCTGGTCCCACCAGGACCTCTTCAGACTGTCACACATGAAGCCGGCCAACGACTGTGAGAACCTTAAATATTACCTTACAGAGTTCTTACAGTAGTATAATATGAGATCATATTTAATGAGAACTAATAGATATATTGACTAGATTTAAGATGATTTTAATATGTTAAATAATGTTTTATTATGCCAAATTAATTAGTTACGTTCTTGAGAGTTAATAACTCACATTGAAATTTTGAGATACTAATATATTAGTCAGTATTTTGAGAGGTTAAGTCAATATTTTAAGAATATAAGTGAGTAATTTGAGAATATAACTCCTTTTTGTGAAATACTGAATCAATATTTGGAGAACAGAAGTCAGTATTTCAAAAACATAACTTAATATCTTATTCTGAGATGCAGAAAGAATATTTCTAGAATATAAGTCATTGTTTAGAAATACTTAAGTGTACATTTTGACTTACTGCCAGAAACAGGGCAGTTTTTTCCTCCTCCAAATGGGCTTCCATATGTCCTTAAATAATAAGTTAGATTAATAATCAAAAATAATAATAATAAAAAATAATAAGTAAGATTAATAACTGAACAATGAATGAGTTAAAAGAGTTGAAGGAATAAAAATTAATATAACACAGTTGGGGCTGATTGATTGTTTTTATATCAAAATCTGCAGCAGTTTAAATGAGTGTTGTTTTTAAATTGTAAGAGCCGCTGTTTAAATTGTATCCTATATTTAATGTTGTCTTAACGAGTCTTAATTTGGGAAATTCAGCCTAATAACAGAGGTTGTGAGCTGGCAGTCTGGCACACTGCATTCAGCGTTCAAGAGAGTGACAGAATCGATTGTAGATCACTTGATTGCTAAAATAATTGATAGCGACACCTAGATTACAAATATTTTTTTCCAAATGATTAAAATTAGAAATATTTGAAAGAGTGAAATTTTGATTAATAATTTAGTTTTATTTGGGAAAATTTAACTGCACTCTGGCGCTGTATCTATTTGTGTATATATCGTTGCTGTCAGGACAAAACTTTGTATTTCCATTTTTTGACATAATTTGAAGAAGGCAATCTCCCTTTATGTTGTGTCAGAATTTTTATGATGAATGGACCAACAGAAATGGTCCAAAATGACTCGGGGAAAAAAAAAAAATATCCATTTACTTCTATTAAAAGTTGAGAACATTTTTCCTTCTCCTGTAAAGTTACCTTTTTGGAGATACAAAGCTCTGTGTATATATATATATATATATATATATATATATATATATATATATATAAATGTACACTTTTCTGTCTGTCTGTGGGAGTCACTGGTGTTACTGATCCTCATTGGTGTTACACATAAAAAAGGTAATGAGCTCATAATATTCTGTATCATAATAAAATCATGAGCTAAATGAGAAAATCTCTGATAACTGAAAGACACAGTGGACTCACCATGTGCTTTTCTTCATAGATCCTCAGAAAACAGGTAAAAGGAAGTCGAGTGATGTCATCAGTGTGACTTTTATTTCAAAATAAGAGATTTTTTGTTACGCAGTAACACCAGTGACACGACTCCTGGGGACAACAACTTTCATTATATATTTTATAATATTTATTTGCCATTTGTTTTCTTTATGTTATTTAAATCATATTTCATAGTCATTTATAGATTATTGTAGTTAAAATTGCAGAAAAACGTTTTTTTCTTCAAAATATGTCCTCAGCCTTCACACATGACTGTGGGGACGAGCTCTTCTGTGGTGCTTGGAGTTCTAGATAATTGATTTAAAAACCAATATTGCTAAATTGAGGCTCAAGAAGGTGTAATTGTTAAAATAACGTATTGTTTCATTGTAAAATATAAATTAATTGTAACCCTAACATGTTTTTCAAGTGTAATATATATATGTGTGTATATATATACACACACACACACACACACACACACACACACACACACACACACACAAAAGTATGTGTGTATGTTAGCTCTACCCCTAGTTGTAAGCTGTTTACATTTTTCCTGCTTTATTTTGTGTTTCTCAGCTATTGAGCTGATTAGCAAATACCTGACGAAGGGCTGGAAGGTGGTCCAGGAGACGTACGCGGAGAAGGAGAACTCGGAGGAGCTTCTGAAGGTGTTCACGTACCTGGAGGCCGTGGAGAAGGCCAAGCACTCGACTGATGAGCAGGAAGTGGTTCACCTGATAGAGGAGCACAGGCTGGAGAGGGAGCAGATACTGACCAACCATCTGAAGTCCAAAGAGGTCAGAATCGCCGTCATAAGGTTGCAGCGCACACACGTTCCTTACTGTTCAGGCTCAGCTTAAGCTTTAAACCACAGAAAGTTATTGGTTTATACAGGTTAGGGACAATATTCCATATATGGAAACACTTCATCATATAAATGCTCTCTAAAAACATTATATACACTCTAAAAAAGATTAAAAAGGATCTTCAGTGGCTCTTTAGTAAAGAAAATGGCTCCTCATAGATGGTTCTATGTAGAACCTTTTCGAAAAGGGTTCTTTTATTGTTACGATGTCAAGTTTGTTACAGTAGAAGAACCCATCTATAGCACATTCTCCATCAATCAGAAGAACACTTTCATGATCCGTGTAGAGGGTTCTATGAGTGTCAAATGTTAAATCAGCTTGAATTGAATTGAAATGGAATCAAAGTGCTGCGTTGACAGTAAGAGGCTGTTCGGCACTGAGTTATGTATAACTATGCTGTGATGTTTTGGTTCAGGTGTAACAGCTGTGCTCAAATACAGCACAAAAAGAGTTTTTAAATGAGAGCTGCGGGTTAATTATATCGTATAATGTTGTCTTAATGAGTCTGAAATTTAACCCAATAACACAGAACCCGAGAGCCGGAACTCTGGCACTCTGCATTAAAGGGAGTGACAATATTGCACCTACATCACTAATATAACTGAGCCAAAACATCACAGCATAATTATTCATGAGTCATTGTGCTAAATAGACTATTATTTATTTGATGGCACTTTAGAGCTGATTTAAATGGACTGTGAGGGGTAAATAAACACATCTAACACACTAACACGTTTGCAGTAAGGTGCTACACTGTTAAAAATGATGGTTCTTGAGTAAAGAAAATGGTTCTTTATACAACCATGAACACTTTGGCATGAGGGTGCTATAGATGGTTATATATAGAACCTTTCTGAAAAGGGTAGTATATAGCACCCAAAAAGGGTTCTTCTATTGTTACGATGTCAAGCTTGTTGCATTAAAGGCAGGGACAACACTGCACCTACATCACTAATATAACTGAGCGACTGTAATGAACCAAAATATCACAGCATAATTATACAGGAGTCATTGTGCTAAGTAGACTCTTACTATCAGTGTAGCACTTTATTTGGTTTATTTATTTGATGGCACTTTAGAGCTGATTTAAATGGACTGTGAGGGGTAAATAAACACATCTAACACAGTAACACATTTCCAGAACTTTCTATCAGACAAAATCACTGCATACATAAACTTATTGGCTCTTTAAAGGACCAAACTGGTATTTCAGTGTTTTCAGTTTTAAATCAGCTGCCTGTTTAAACAGCATGAGTCCAAAATAGTGCTGCACTCTTAAAAATGGTGGTTCTTCAAGGGTTCAAGGAATGTGCTGTAGATGGTTTTATACAGCATCTTTTTGAAAAGGGCTCTTCTAATGTTACAATGTCGAGGTGGTACCAATAGAAGAACCCTTTTTGGAGCTATATAGGATTTTATATATATATATATATATATATATATGTGTGTGTGTGTGTGTATGTGTGTGTATGTGTGTGTGTGTGTGTGTGTGTGTGTAGAAAAGGTTCTAGATACCATCTACAGCACATTCTCCATCTCCATCTGAAGAATCCTTTCACTATGCAAAGAACTCCTTAATCATGCAAAGCGTTCTTTGAGTGTTTGTGGTTCTATGGAGAACTCTTTTGTTTACTAAAGAACCCTTGAAGAACCATCTTTTTTAAATGTGTACATTAAGAGTCTGCAGATAATTTCTTAGATTTAAACACGTAGCTCTCATCTGTCAGGTCGTTTCAAAGTACCCTCTTAAATCCTCTAGGGTCCTTTAATAAAAGATAAGGTTCTGTTTAGAACCATTGTATAAACCTCTGTATGGTATGTAGAACTGTTTGCATGCTTAACTGGTCCTTATCATGGTGAAATGGCTCTTCAGCTTCAT
The DNA here is from genome assembly GCF_904425465.1 of Colossoma macropomum. Taxonomy (NCBI): domain Eukaryota; kingdom Metazoa; phylum Chordata; class Actinopteri; order Characiformes; family Serrasalmidae; genus Colossoma; species Colossoma macropomum. The sequence continues at coordinate 42,626,432 of NW_023494805.1, forward strand.
GGAGAATGTGTTCTAAGTTGTTCTGTATAGAACTTTTGTGAAAACGGTTCTGTATAGCACCACAAAAAGGGTTCTTCTATCATATATATATATATATATATATATATATAGCAAGCTTGACAACAATAGCAGAACCCTTTTTGGTGCTATATAGGACCATATACAACACATTCACCATCAATCTAAAGAAACATTTTACCATCTATATAGAACCATGATTAAAGGGTTCTTTGCATCATGAAATGGTTCAGACAGACCTTTTCGAAAATGGTTCTATATAGCACCCAAAAGAGTTCTTCTGTTGTTATGATGTCAAGCTTGTATACAATAGAAGAACCCTTTTGGGTGCTATCTGGAACCCTTTTTGAAGAAGTTCTGTATAAAATCATCTATAGCACATTCATTCACATTTTCCATCAAACTAAAGAAACCTTTCATTATGCAAAGAACCGTTTAATCATGCAAAGGGTTCTGTGAGGGTTCATGGTCCTATAGAACCATTTTCTTCACTAAAGAACCCTTAAAACACCATCTTTTTAAAGTGTGTAGTTGAAACTGACTTAAAAATGAAAAAGATGCTGTGTTTAGCACTAAACTGTGGTTTCACACTGACATGGCATCTAACATGGTACCTCTAGAACCAGCCGGTCAGAACCAGCTGCTGCGTTCCTCATGTGTTCTGAGAGTTAGGAGAGGTGCGATGTGAGGTGGTCCGTCTGAGAACGGTTCTTTATCCCTGATATCTCCTCACTGTTTCAGGTGTGGAAAGCTTTGCTGAAGGAGATGCCAGTGGCTGCTCTGATGAGGCACTTGGGTAAAATGACTGCAGATAAGGTTCTGGTGCCGGGCAGTCCGGAGGTCGTGGCTGTTTGTGAGAGGATTCAGGATGACCAAGCTCTGACCAAGGTGTGATTATGGACCTTCGTCAGTCTTCAGGGGCCGGATTCACCAAAGTGTCTTAAGAAAGAAAATCTTCTGAATTTTTTCTTCACCTTATTCTTAAGAAAAAAGTCGGGACCCCCAAAAAATCCTCTTCTTCAAATAACTTCTTCTTTTTTTCTTAACTATTTTCTAAGAATTCACCAGTCAGGCATAACATTATGACCACCTCCTTGTTTCTACACTCATTGTCCATTTTATCAGCTCCACTTACTCTATAGGTGCACTTTGTAGTTCTACAGTTACAGACTGTAGTCCATCTGTTTCTCTGATACTTTGTTAGCCCCCTTTTACCCTGTTCTTCAGTGGTCAGGACCCCCATGGACCCTCACAGAGCAGGTACTATTTGGGTGGTGGATCATTCTCAGCACTGCAGTAACACTGACGTGGTGGTGGTGTGTTAGTGTGTGTTGTGCTGGTGTGAGTGGATCAGACACAGCAGTGCTGCTGGAGTCTTTAAACACCGTGTCCACTCACTGTCCACTCTATTAGACACTCCTACCTTGTCGGTCCACCTTGTAGAAGTAAAGTCAGAGACGATAGCTCATCTGCTGCTGCACAGTTTGTGTTGGTCATCTTCTAGTCCTTCATCAGTGGTCACAGGACGCTGCCCACAGGACGCTGTTGGCTGGATATTTTTGGTTCTCAGTCCAGCAGCGACACTGAGGTGTTTATAAACTCCAGCAGCACTGCTGTGTCTGATCCACTCAAACCAGCACAACACACACGAACACACCACCACCACGTCAGTGTTACTGCAGTGCTGAGAATGATCCACCACCCAAATAACAACTGCTCTGTGGGGGTCCATGGGGGTCCTGACCACTGAAGAACAGGGTAACAGAGTATGCAGAGAAACAGATGGACTACAGTCTGTAACTGTAGAACTACAGAGTGAAACTATACGGTCAATGGAGCTGATAAAGTGGACAGTGAGTGGAGATACAAAGTAGTTGTACTTGATAAAGTTGGTGTAGTTCTCTGTAATGCTAATCCAGTTGGTCCCACTTTCCACATCTTACAATATGTTTATGTATCAATATCATTAGATATGTACATCAGAACTATCAGGCATCGGCCCACATTTCCCATATGCCTTCCTAGTGTTACTGTAGTTGCATACATAGTATTTGCACATTTCTTAAAATATGAAGCTCTGATTTTAGGTGTTCGTAACTAAACACTGTCCACTTCTCTTCAGGCTAAAACGCACCCCTTCAGCGTCCTGGTCGCCTCTGAAAACTACAAGCAAGGTCACGGGAAGCGAGGCAAGCGAAAATGGGAGCCGAACAGAGACATCGTTCACGCGCTGGACAGTGCCTTCTGCAAAAGTCTCTCAGTGAGTACCACAACAGCTAAACATACAGGCTTATAATCACGCAGTACATACTCAAATCAGTGAAGTACGACCAGAAAGTTTAGGGCTACAGCAGGGTGTCCAGACTTTTTTCAGAAGAAGGCCAGATATCAAAATACCTGAGGGCCGAAATATTCACAAATGATTCAGAATATGAAAAATACAACTGCATAGAGCAGTTAATTCCATTAGTACCAATTAGTACCAAGCATTTTGCTGCCGATCCATTCTGAGAAATTAGGGATGACCCTGAGGTCCATTAAACAATGGACGATCACGATTATATAGGCTGGACTGATGCCAAATTAGGCCCAGCCTATACATGACAAGTGACTGGTGTGACAGACATGACCATGTAGGGGTAAACAGAAATAGTTAGAACAGAATGTTCTAGGTACAATCTCATCACATGCAATGGTATAACACACACAATACCGAGTATAATGACATATAGCACAGCAATGAACACGTTACACAGCAGTACGTTCCTTCAGCCCCTTAAATGCGTATAAATCTCCCGCCAGAGGATTTAGGGCGTGTGCATGTTCACGCTGGTCAGAGCGAAATGCATCAGCGCAATGGGATTTGGTTTTGTTTTGGTTTTGGTTTTGGTTTTGCCAAAATCAGCGGTTCACTGTGTTAGTTTCAGCTTTATGGCTGCAGTCTGGACTAAATGTGGTCTGTAAATGAAGCTGTAGGTCTAATCAGAGAAGAAAGGCTCTGAAACTTTAGCAAACTTCGTTACCGCAGTGCAGCGCATTACAATAATTTTAAAGGAAGAACTGCAGCGTACTGCAATGACGCTGACGTGGTGGTGGTGTGTTAGTGTGTGTTGCGCTTGTGCGAGTGGATCAGACACAGCAGTGCTGCTAAGGTTTTTAAACACCTCAGTGTCGCTGCTGGACTGAGAACCAAAAACACCCAGCCAACAGCGTCCTGTGACCACTGATGAAGGACTAGAGGATGACCAACACAAACTGTGCAGCAGCAGATGAGCTTTCGTCTCTGACTTTACATCTACAAGGTGGACCGACAAGGCAGGAGTGTCTAATAGAGTGGACAGGGAATGGACACAGTGTTTAAAGACTTCAGCAGCACTGCTGTGTCTGATCCACTCGCACCAGCACAACACACACTAACACACCACCACATCAGTGTTACTGCAGTGCTGAGAATGAGCCACCACCCAAATAGTACCTGCTCTGTGAGGGTCCTGACCATTGAAGAATGGGGTGACAAAGTATCAGAGAAACAGATGGACTACAGTAACTGTAGAACTACAGAGTGAAACTATACGGTCAGTGGAGCTGATAAAGTGGACAATGATTGTAGATACAAGGTAGGTGCACCCAATAGGTTTAGGTGTAGTTAGTGGGCAAACAACTCCAAATGTCTGAGGGAAATTATTTAATCTCCAGATCAGAATATCAGTCCAAGTCATCAGTGGTGATGACTGAGTTGCTGATTAATGTTCTCTGCCCCCCTCACTCACTGTTCTCCACCTCATTTCCACACAGAACAGTTCTCTCAGTGCTGTACTGACTGTGTCTCGTCTCATGTGCCTCGCTCTCTGTGTCAAATCTCTGGTGGCAGAACGTGGAACCCACGGGGAAGCGGTTTGTGGTGGGAGTGGATGTGAGCGCGTCTCTCAGCAGTCTGGCTCTCGGAAGCTCCGTCAGCACCATCGCCGTAGCTGCAGCGATGAGCATGGTAAGATTAGCACCAGCCCGTTCACTGACGTCCACTCTCTTCACCTCTTACACCACATTCAGCTGCTTTACCCCTCCCTGATGAAACAGGGCTGGGTGATGTGGCCAGACACGTTCTTCACAGTGGATTTGCTCATTTCATTTGATATCAGTAATTAGCCATCAATATTATTCGCGTTTTGAAGATTATTCAGGATCCTGAACAAAACAAAATGCTTCATCATCATAATCGGCATCATCATTTTATCAAAAATACCTTAAATGTGTATCAGCAATAGCAAAACACTGTGATTTAAAACCGTCCATTACATTTTTGCCACATTTGTCATTTTCCGACACCGAAACTGAAAAAAGACAAAAGATACACCCTTAAAAACTGACTTCAAGGGTTCTTTACTAAAAGGAATGATTCTATTCTATATAGAACCTTTTCATGCTTAAATGGTTCTTCGCATGGTGATATGGTTCTTCAGATTGATGTAGATTGTGTTGTTTTTGAAATGGTTCCATATAGACCCAAAGACGGTTACAAGCTTGACATTGTAACATTAGAAGAACGCTTTTTGGTGCTATGTAGAACCTTTTTCAAAAAAGTTCTATATAGAACCTTATATAACACATTTTCCATCAATCTGAAGAACCATTTCACCATGCAAACCATTCTTTACTAAAGAACTGTTATAGAAAAATCTTTTTTAAGACTGAAGTGTAAACTGAATGAAAGTGTGATTCAGTACGATTCTATAATTAGGGCTGAATGATTAATTGGTTTTATATCGAAATCGCAATTTAAGAAAATGCAGTTTTGAAATCACGAGAGCTGCAATTTATTAAAATGATCAGAATTTGTTAAATTATCAAAGACATGGTGTGACGTTTTAAGAGGGGAAATTTGACCTAATAACACATTTGTATACTGCCTGTAGAGTTAGACCAATCAGAGGCAACCACACCTCCACGTGTTGTGACATCACAACCACAGCTTGGCTCACTACGTTCAGGGGTTTAAGCCTCAAACCAGAAAAAGTGGACATTCTGGTTTTCTTGCTAAAAAAACAGCTCTCAAAATTAATTTATAGAAAATAATCACAATTTAAATTGCAATCAAAATTAGATACCTTCCCCAAATCGTTTATAATATAAATGTAATATAAACTGAGTAGAAAGAGAAAACAGCATATCTAAGTGTATTAATAATCCGATGTACATTATCAGTATTGAAAATGATTTGGTTTAGTTCATTGTTCTGTCATTTGGGTTTAGGCTGAAACAGTATCTGACTGGGTCTATACTGTTCATGTTGGCTTGTGTTTCGGCCTCCGGACACATTCCTAGCGTGTTCCCGCTCTGACGGCATGCGCAGAACCTCGTCAGCAGTATTCCTCCAGCTGCCGCACTGACGCTGCCCGTCATATAAACACCTAGATGTTGTTTGTTAAAGCGGGACAGCTGATCTCTTACAGAGCCTTTTATAGAACATAGTGAGCCCTTAGAAGTCTACGGTTATTATTGATATTTTGCCGCACGTTTGAGTTCACATTACATAATTATTCATACATAATTACGTAATTAAGTTATGCTTTGAACTTCTGACCTTTTTCTGTTTGTTTTCATATCCAGAAAGAGAGAAACATGGGAAAATACTCCTCAGGGTTGAGGAGAAGTCAGCCCTAAGAAATCAAGACTTACACATTCAAATTGCATTGTATTATTATTTACTGTTACTGATAATTAGTGATTAGTAATCACTGTTGTTATCTATGCTGCTTCTTCTCTTATTATTATATATCTACTGGATTTGTCCCTCAGTTTTCAAGATGTTGACACCATTCCAGCTTCACAAAGTTCAGTCTGATCGGGAATGGTGTGCTTGTATACAGCCTTTTGATCTGACGTATGGTTTTCGTACAATCTTCGTTAAAAAATTACGATTTTTTCCCCATAGAAATAGACGGGGTGCAAAAGTTGCATGACCATCTACTGTACTTCTGCTTAATCTCAGGGCAGGCCTCCAAGCCCAAATTCAGTGTTGTTCTGACCCGCACTGATCTGTTTGTCTTTTTTTTCATCCCTCGTTCTTCCCATAGACTCCCATTCATTTTCATCCACATAAATTCTATTATTTGTTTACCCAACAGCCACCGAGCTGCATGTCCTCACTCAGGGCTGGTCCTTAAACTCTCATCCACAGCCACACTGACCCGCAATTTCCTATGTGTCATGTTTTCATCCCACATTCATCCCATAAACTCCCATTCATTGTCAGAAACTCCTAACAACCGCTCAGTAAAAGTAAACACCCCTCACACCATAGCAACGGCCTAGCAACAAGCTTAAGCTGTGCAATCACTCTGTATTTTCTTCAGGAAATGCACTTTTCTAGTTACATGATTATAGTTTTGTAATGAATTTCATTTACATTAAATCTATATACTATAATCTATTTTTTCCCCTCCTCTCCTGTTTAATCATATCTAATTCTACCCACTAAATCTGGAAGGTTTCTATATCAGTATTCTATCCCCTGTGTACCTGCATCTCATCTATTTATCTACCTCAGACTCACTAACTGCACATCCGGAAATGTGTACAACTGTACATATAGTTTTATTTCATAACTTATTACCGTACAACTGTACATTGGAAATAGTGCACTAGTGTATATTGTGTATATGTGTATATATTTAGAGTCAGTGTATATATTTTTGTTCTTTTATATATATAATATAGTATTTAAATTCTACAAGGGGGGCTAGGTGCCACGAAACGTGATTTGATTAGTTAAGACTCCCCCAATCACATCACACAATCAGCACTAGGAGGGTAAAAGCTAGCACAGGCGTCCTACTAGACCTATGAAGCGCCACCGCATCTTTTCAAGCATTGAGAGTGATGGTTGGAGACGGGGGGGCCATCCTACCCACCCAGAGAGAGCGAGGACAACTGTGCTCTCTTGGACTCCCAGCCATAGACGGCTGTAGCATCACCAGGGATCAAACTCGTGACCTCCTGATGACAGAGCCAGCACTTAGACGGTTGTGCCACTCAGGAGCCTGTTTTTACTTCTTTTAACCTATTTTTTGATTTCAAAAATGACTGTAGGGTTTTTCAGCAAGATTCAAATCAAATTCAATTCATGATAAAATATATTCTCTTCTGCATACAAATGTATGGATTAAAATCTGCATTTACGATTTCTCCACTTGTTTGAATGAGCTGTGAGTCGGAAATAATTCATAAAAATACATGCTTTTTGTCATCAGTAATAACTGTAATTCTTAGTTAATTCTTTATTAATTTTCACACTGTATTTTAAATAATAAGATGTGTAAATTAATAACATTCTTTCTTTCTTTCTCTATCTGCTTGTTGTCTGTTGAAGGTCATTGCGCGCAGTGAGCCGGAAGCTGAAGTGTTGATCTTCTCTGAAGGAGCCATGGTTCCCTGCGTCATCTCAGACGACACGTCTCTGATCCAAGTGACAGCACAGCTGGTGCAGGTAGCAGTTTCTCCTATTAAAAGAAAAAATTATATATATATATGTATATATATATATATATATATATATATATATATATATATATACATACATATATATATAAATTTATATATATATATATATATATATATATATACATACATATATAAATTTATATATATATATATATATATATATATATATATACATACATATATAAATTTATATATATATATATATATATATATATATATATACATACATATATAAATTTATATATATATATATATATATATATATATATAAATTTTTATATATATATATATATATATATAAATATATGTATATATATATATATATATATATATATATATATATATATATATATAAAATCATTGTCTGCGTAACTGATGTGCTGAGCGTTTAGCCCTAAAATTGCTTTCATTGATTAGGAATCACAGGCAGACACCAACTATATTATCATTATTATCATTCACATAAATATATATTTTTAAAAAAATACCCCTAGTTAAATTCCATGTTTTGTTGATTTTCTAGGTGAAAATAAGTGAACACGCCCTCTACAGAGAACATACTTAAATATGGCATTCCTGCTAATTTTAGAGTGCAATTTCTATTTATTTGAGTTTAACGTATTGGTTAAAAAATAAAACATACAGTATAAAATGTGGCTTTTACACAGGCAACCTGCATTTAATGTTTTATCCCCCCCCCCAAATATGTTAAATTCAGTAAATAAACAGTAATTGTGTATTAAAATGTGCAGAAGTGTGTCTCTGTAGGGGATGTGTGACTTATTTTCACTTTAGAAAATCAACAGCAACATGGAATTTGACCGGGGTGCCCAAACTTTTGCACACGACTGTCAGTAATGGAAGCTTATGCACAGTCAGCACAACTGCACGTCTGAAAAAACATACTCGCTTCAAACCATGTGGATGATATTTTGGCCAGTGAAATCATCTTAAATGTAGTGAAATATCTAATATTTCATATGTTGAGATTGTTGTAAGAGTTTTATAAGATTAAATAAATTATTCTAGACATTTTTTCTAGACAGTTTTAAGTCAGTTTGTGAAGTAGGGGTGCAATGATGATTCGACTTAGTCGACTAAAATCGACGACCAAATTAGTTGGCAACTAATTTAGTAGTCGTTTAGTTGGTGACGTCTTTACGCGTCTTTTTCACGCTCACTAGAAACGTTTTGACATTACCGCTTACTGGAGAGTTAACAACAGCGCGATGGCAGCCTCGAGAACAAAATCCTCAAAAGTGTGGAGCTAAACTTAGAAAAAAAGGTGGTCAGTTGTGCTGTTTGTAAAGCCGAGCTTAGGTGGCGCGGGAGCACATCCTCCATGCTGGAGCATCTGAAGAGGAAACTCGTCAGGATGAAGAAGATTCATCTCGGTAAGATACGCCACGTCCCAAACCGCATACTAGCACACTAAATAGTGTGTAAAAATAGCGCATATACCATTAGTTAGCTAATGTTAGTGTTAAATTCTGTCCTACTTCGTGTTCTGAGCTGAGCTGTAACATTTTCTGTTTTTTTCGAAATGCTGCTCTGTGGAATTGTTATTTGAGTTGGAACAGAGGAGCAAGTAACTGTTATTCACAGCGACCCTGTTCACTTTCCAGATAACGCTTACAGTTTTGAATTCACGTCGAGGCCACCGGTGCGTTCAGTTTTGGCGAATACAGGAGGGCGATTACAAACAGGTTTCTGCTCTCCGCGAACGTTTATCTCCACTGACAAAGGACGTAGTTCTCCGTGAACATACAGGGCAGCTGGACAAAGGGTTACCATTGAAATGAAGCGTTTACACAAAATCGTTCAACTGTTTATAGAGAAGTTTGCTACAAACAATCTCCACTTTCCCATCCTCTCTATCAGAGCGCATCTTCTCTGCTGAGGGGAGTATCCGCTCTGAGAGGAGAGCGAGACTCTCACAGGAGCACGGAGAGATGCTGACTTTCCTCCTTTTCAATAAAGACCTGTGATTTGTAGAATTTAGTTGCAGCAAAGTGTAGACAGACGGCAGAACGCACAGATCACAGACTGCACTGTTTATATTTAATATTTAAATTTAGATTTTTTTTTATTTGATTGAAGAAAAACTGATTTAGTTTTGTTATATTTTTATTTATAGTTTTTTTCTTTATCTTCTGTATTAGCAGGAAAGTTAATTGAAACAGTGAATTCTTGAATGTTATTCATATTTATTGTCTTCATCGTTTGTTAGCAAATGTATAAAACAACCTCAAGCTAAATTTAAAAGCTAAAAACTACATAAAAGTTAATTGGTAATGTAGTGATTCATAATCCGAATAATCGGTTATTCGTTTCAGTAATCGATAGATTATTCCACTATGAAAGGGAAGGGAGTTTTCAAATATATTGTCATTATTTAAAAATATATATTAAGTATAAGCAGTCTAAATAATAATATTATTATTGTTGTTAAAGTGTTTTATTGTTAAAATAATATAATTAAATACAATATGGTACCACCAGTATCTTCAACTATATAGTCATTATTAATATTATTAATATAATTATTTTTTATTTATCACCAGCATATTATCAGTGTTATTATTGCCAGCAATGGCAGCCACCAAAAATATCATTATTAATGTTGTATTATTAATCAGAGCCTGACTCAGAGTTTTTTATTATATAGCAATCCCAGTCCCATTTCTCATTTTAACCCCTACCCCTTGTTTTCGAGTGTTGCTCCTTGGAACTGAGTTACAGGGCAGTGGTTGAGATCTTCCCTCTGAAATGGGACCCTCAAATAAAGAGCATCACTTCATTAACAGCTACCAGCGCTGCTCTGTAGGCGACCCTGCCAGTCTGCAGTGACAGCAGAGGAGGGTAAAGTTCAGCTCCTCACTGCTGGGCTTTAGTTACATTTAGGGATCATATGCCTTTAAAGAGAGGGGCAATTATTTATTATCACCCACCCCTAATTCTTCAGTGATATGAAGCTGAAGTCAGATATTCTCCAGATTCTTGTTCGAATTTTCCCGTTCCACCTTAAATGGAGCAGCAGTTCTGATGCCTGAGGAAAGTTAGCTGGATAACTACCGAGATGTCAGCACTGCTAGCAATTTTTCATGCTTGTTATGAAGAAAAGACCATAATACACTGAAACAACATTAAACTAAGATAATACAGTGATTATCGGAATTTTTAATAGAGAAAATTCTCACATTTGTGTGTTTCTTTGGTCTCTTGTTCTCCATCTTACCATTTTTTTCTTTTTTTTCTCATAACTCTCTGCTTGGAGTCTCTGAAAAACCTCCGTTTGGAGGGTCATGTAGCCCCAACACTTCACCCCATCCCTCTATCTCAACAAGAATCGGGACACCCTGATTCTGGGCTGAGTGGTAGGGGCGAGGGGTGAAATGGGACTGGGCCTAAGTTGTCTATTTAAATTTAAGAAGTGTGTCCATTGAAGACTGATAATCCTGTCAGTCATTAAAGCACTGTTTACTAAATGAAAACATAACATAGAAATATAACATTACATCTGCCTGTGTTATGAGTTGTCTTCATTTTTAGTCCCTCAAAATCAGGATCACTATCAGCCACAAAGTTTTCAACTTTATTATGCTTTTATCAAAACCACGACTCTGTGTTTGGTCTATAAAACACAGCAGGTGCCAAACTCATTTTCAGCGTATCAGTGGTTTGAGTGATGTTTCTGATGTCCTGGGTAAGATTAACAGCTGAGGATGCAGTTTGTGATGAGTAGCTTAGATTTTCTGTTGTGTTTGTGTGATTAATCATGTTAACCCATGCTTTGTTTTCCTGCAGGTGCTCAGTGGTGGTACGGACTGCGCTCTGCCCATAGAGTGGGCATCAGAGAACGACAAGACCGTGGATGTCTTCATCATATTCACCAGTAATGAAACACAGTTTGGAAGCACGGATCCTGCAGAAGCGCTGAGGACATACAGACAAGTATATATTTTATTGAAATGTCTTTATATTGAAATGAAGTCTGTATCATAAACTTGGCACATCTAAAGCCCTATTGGAGCTGGATTAGTTTTACCAGAGGACGTCCTGTATTGTAACATGTCAGGATTTGGCCGGGAGATTTGTACAGGATAAAGTATCTGTAAAATTTCCCAAGATTAACTCTGATAGCCCAAATCAAAACATCGTACGTAGTAACTTCAACTTTACTTATATTACTGTATAATACTACGTTTAATTTTAATCTTAACACTAGTGGTTTTTCCATCCATCACTTTCACGGGAATTTAGAAAATGTGCAAAAATAAATAAATAATAATAATGGAACGAATGGAAAAGCTGAAATTTGAAGCAACATCACAGAGTAGAACAAGGTGGACGTCGTCGGGGTGGCACGGTGTAATGCTCTAAGAACTGGTCAGTCGCTTGAGAATAAAAATGAAAGCGTGAACTTCAATAACAGTAGAGTTAGCCAAGGGCAAAGCCATGATAGACAGTCCACATCACATTGGGCAAGGCAAAAGAGTAGTCAAACTAATCAGGGTCAGACGCCAAAACAGTGAGTCCTAAATCAGCAAACAGCACCAAAAAGGGAAATCTAAAGACAAAGTAAAAATAAATAAATAAGTAAATAACACTCAGTATGCTCAGTTCACAGTGACAATACTTTACAAAGACCAAGCATGACAAACAGGTGCAGAGGTTCAGAGTGCGCAGGGCGCAAAAACGGCGATTTTCAGAAAACGCCATTCATTTTTCCCTTAGAGAAAAACTTCTTAGACCCAGAGTTCCTTGTACGTGCATGAATTCACTACAGAATAACTTCATCGTTCTATGTTTGTGTTCCCTCCATCAGAAAACTGGTGTGTTTTCCAAGCTGATTGTGTGCGGAATGGCGACCAATGGCCTCTCCATCGCTGATCCGGACGACCGAGGCATGCTGGACATCTGTGGGTTTGACTCTCGGGCCGTTGACGTCATCCGTAACTTTGTGCTGGACGTCATTTGAGAGCTGTGCACTGTGGGAAATGTAGTTTTTCATGGACTGAACCTGCCCTGGTGACAACACGTTCCTAATGGGCAAAAAACAACAATAACAATAACAACAAAAAAAAAAAAAAACGCTGAAATGAGTTAATCTTTCAGTCGTCTGATTGGGCCAAGTAATAACCAGCACATTTTATAAAGTCCAGCGGGCTGGATTGGTATTTCAGTCAATATTATCTAGAACAGGTTATTTTATTCACCCAAATTCAGTGATGAGGTGTTCTAAGCTATAACACTAAGTTTGACTTTTATATTTTTTTGTTATTGGGGGGAAAATAGAGGAATTATTGGATTACGTGTCAATTTTAAAAAGCTAAATGCTCAATACAGTGCACTCCTGAGGAAGAAGCCTCAGTATATTCCACTGATGAGATGTTTAATGATATGCTATATGCTAATAGAGGCCTTTCTTTATTATGTCTGATGTGTATTCGTTCCCTAATCACTATGCTGTCAGTTAAAACGTACAAACAAAAAATGTATTGCTTTTTATCCTTGTATTGTGGCAGATACATACATACATACACCGATCAGGCATAACATTATGACCATGTTTATGTCCTTGTTTCTACGCTCATTGTCCATTTTATCAGCTCCACTTACTATATAGGTGCACTTTGTAGTTCTACAGTTACAGACTGTAGTCCATCTGTTTCTCTGATACTTTGTTAGCCCCCTTTTACCCTGTTCTTCAGTGGTCAGGACCTCCATGGACCCCCACAGAGCAGGTACTATGTGGGTGGTGGATCACTCTCAGCACTGCAGTAACACTGACGTGGTGGTGGTGTGTTAGTGTGTGTTGCGCTGGTCTGAGTGGATCAGACACAGCAGTGCTGCTGGAGTTTTTAAATACCTCAGTGTCACTGCTGGACTGAGAATAGTCCACCAACCAAAAATATCCAGCCAACAGCGTCCTGTGGGCAGCGTCCTGTGACCACTGATGAAGGACTAGAGGATGACCAACACAAACTGTGCAGCAGCAGATGAGCTATCGTCTCTGACTTTACATCTACAAGGTGGACTGACAAGGTAGGAGTGTCTAATAGAGTGGACAGTGAGTGGACACAGTGTTTAAAAACTCCAGCAGCACTGCTGTGTCTGATCCACTCGTACCAGCACAACACACACTAACACACCACCACCACGTCAGTGTTACTGCAGTGCTGAGAGTGATCCACCACCCAAATAGTACCTGCTCTGTGGGGGTCCATGGAGGTCCTGACCACTGAAGAACAGGGTAAAAGGGGGCTAACAAAGTATCAGAGAAACAGATGGACTACAGTCTGTAACTGTAGAACTACAAAGTGCACCTATATAGTAAGTGGAGCTGATAAAATGGACAATGAGTGTAGAAACAAGGAGGTGGTCATAATGTTATGCCTAATTGGTGTATAATGAATGTTCTTCCAATTGATGAAGCCCAGTGTCCTAAAAGCCCATGTAAATCACTTTGTATAATATTTTGTTTTAAAAAAAATACCTCAGTTGTGATACTGTGTGGCCGAATAACTTTGACTGAATTTTAGGTTCAGTTTCAGCTGCAGTTTAGAGTCTATTTAAACAAACAAACAAAAAAAAAATGTAAGAGTTCACGCTCTTGGTGCACTATTGACCTGTTCATCAAAAAATGAGCGATGTACAGCTGTACGTTGTGAGGAACAGTTGTTACGAGAAGGAAAACAAATGAACTGAATAGTAGCACTGTAGCTGGAGCTTGCTGTTAGGTTCATTTCCATGCATTAAAGGGGAATTCCACTGATTTTCCAAGATTTCTTTGTAGCTGAATCATAAACAGAGTCGTTCAGAGTGGTTTGGTGTGAAACGCTCTGTTCTAGATAAACTTACAGAGTCAGAACTGTTCACAGTGGTGGTGATAGGAACCAGACGTCCACCTCTAAAAGCTCCCTCACAGAAAGTTCCTACAGTAAATGGTTATGAATTCACTGCCTGATGACTGAGACACTGTTTTATGATAGGTTTAGAACCCGTTCATGGCGGAGGGATACATGCTGAGGCAAAATAGTCCCCAAAGAAAGATTAAGTCACAATTATTATTCCCACAATGGGGAAATTTCACCTCCGCAATCTAACCCATCCGTGCAGTGAAACACCACATACACACTAGTGAAGACACACCTAGGGGGCAGGGAGCATACTTGCCCGGAGCGTTGGGCAGCCCTATCCGCAGCTCCCGGTGGGGCAGTTGGCTGTTGGGTGTCTTGCTCAAGGGCACCTCAATCACGTCCTGTCGGCTCAGTGGCTCAAACCTTCCGGTCGCAAGGCAGGTTTCCTAACCTCCAGCCCACGACTGCCCCTTATTATCATAAAACTTATTATTTCAGATTTTCCACTATTTTCCATCATCAACATTCCATATAAACTCAGAAGACTCGTGTAGGTTCACTGGTGGTTCTGGGTAGTAAATAAAATGTCTATATTTGTGTTGTAGTCATGGCGACCGCTGGTTCCTATCACCACCACTGTAAAGACATCTGAACCATTTCACACCAAACCACTCTTTCTGATTACTCTGATTTATTCAGAAATCCTGAAGCTGTAGTTCCACTTTAAGTTGCTTTGCATTTTGTACGTTTGCTGCCGTTTTGCCTCCGATAGAAATAGTTCAAACCCAAAGTTTGACATTACTAATAAGGAGTGAAAGGAATTAGCCGCCAGTTACCTTTTATGCTAACTGATGGCTACTAGCTTTCTTTCGTTCTTCGTCATAACGAGGTGCTGGTTATGATAACGCTGGTAGGAAGACTTTAAAAAGGCTAACGGAACCGTAGAGGTGATAGCTGTGGGTGCTAACGTGATCTAACAGTCCTGTAGAGACAGACTATCTGTTGGTTATAAGAGATGGAAATGAATGTACTTCTGGTTATATATTTGTAACATTAGAGACTTAAGACATTCTGCTTTATACCTCCATAAACATTGGCGACATGTCAAAGATATGGTTGGGAAATGGCTCACGCCACACTGCCGCCGTCAATCTTCGTAGCTGGTATTGACAATGAAAACGAGAAAAGCTGTACTGTTTACCACTTATCTAATAAAAGTTAATTTTCTAAGTCTCATTAACATTTGTTGGAAATCTTTGTCTTTGTCCTAAGGAGCGAGTCTGGAGGCTGCAGGAGGCTGGAAGATGCTTTTACTGTAGAAGTCCCAGCCTAATCAGCCAGTGGTGGACGAAGTACACAGACCATGTACTTGAGTTAAAGTAGAGACACCCAAGGTAAAATATTACTGCAGTAAAAGTAGAAGTTCCTCCCTTTAGACCTCCACTTGAGTAAAAGTACAAAAGTATTCACCTTCAAATGTACTTAAGTATGAAAGTAAAAGTACTAAAAGATTAATTATGGCTCTGATGTCCTGTTATCATTTTTATAACAAGACTCGCTTCATTAACTCATTTTAGGTGAAAATACTCCAGTGTCGCTCTTGGTAAACCAGTCTTTTAATAGAGTCATTAATTAGTGACGCTGATGTCTATTAAAATTATCATAAGCACAAAACACTGAAGGCGAACAGTTTCCATCAGGTAGAACTGAGTGGCTCTGAAATCACTTTTTACAAACAAGCAAAGTTTCAGTTTAAGATTTATTTTAATAAAAACTTTAAACTCAGATTCACAAATGAGTTTCCTTTACTAAACTGCATCTGTAGGTCTCTGTTCATAAACATAAACTAGACAAAACTAATTTACTATAAAATGAAAGTGTTTGTATAAATTCAGAAAAAAAATTTCATGCACCATAAATGACTTTTATATTGGAATATGGTAGGGCGTAGTTGGATGGCAGTAGCCTTCATGCACCATGAATGACTTTTATATTGAAATATGGTAGGGCCTATCTGGATGGCAGTAGGCTCAGTGCACCATGAGTGACTTTTATATTGAAATATAGTAGGGCGTAGTTGGATGGCAGCAGCCGTCATGCACCATGGAACACAGTATGTGTTCATTTATTATTGAGTTTTAAGTAGAAATTCAGTTTTAAATATCTGAAAATGAATTTATACCTTCCGAGAAACTGATTTTGACAAATCATAATAACATAATAAACATATGTACTGTATATACAGTACTGTGCAAAAGTTAGAGTCCCCCTTCATTTGTTTATTTTCAGTCAAAACAGCCAGTAAGTACAAATATTCATTTTGCAGCATCACACAAACTAAAGATAAAAATAATAAAAATAATACGGCTAAATCTACTCTCAGCTGTGAGAGTCAGTGAGTCACCCTTTCCCTTAATTCCAGCTTCCATTCTTCTCAGGAGACTCACTTTCAGCTCCTCAAAGAATCTGCAGACACACCTCCAAAGTTCAGTCTTAGAAGCTGGTTGATGATTTTCTGAAGTAATCAAACACATTTAATGGTGTTGAGGTCTGGACTCTGGGGTGGTCAGTCCATCATTCAGCTTCTTTGTTTGATGTGTCCGTCTCCTTTTCTCAGTGAGGTTCTTCTTGACAGCCACACATCCTTTCAGACCCACAGCGCTGAGTCGTCTTCTCACAGTGGAAGGATGGATCATTCTCAACACTGCAGTAACACTGACGTGGTGGTGGTGTGTTAGTGTGTGTTGCGCTGGTCTGAGTGGATCAGACACAGCAGTGCTGCTGGAGTTTTTAAACACCTCAGTGTCACTGCTGGACTGAGAATAGTCCATCAACCCAAAACGTCCAGCCAACAGCGTCCTGTGACCACTGATGAAGGACTAGAGGATGACCAACACTAACTGTGCAGCAGCAGATGAGCTATCGTCTCTAACTTTACATCTACAAGGTGGACTGACAAGGTAGGAGTGTCTAATAGAGTGGACAGTGAGTGGACACAGTGTTTAAAACTCCAGCAGCACTGCTGTGTCTGATCCACTCGTACCAGCGCAACACAAACTGCGATACACCATCCACTTTTGGCTTCATAGGATAGTGCTCTTGACCTTTATATATTTATAGAGGGCAGCAGGAATGCAAGAATCTCACAGCAAGAAGGGCCTGGGTTTGATTCCCGGCCGGGTGACCAGGGTCATTTCTGTGTGGAGTTTGCCTGTTCTCCCCGTGTCTGCGTGGGTTTCCTCCGGGTACTCCGGTTTCCTCCCACAGTCCAAAAACATGCAGTCAGGCTGATTGGACATGCTGAATTGCCCCTAGGTGTGAGTTTGTGTGACTGTGTATGCCTGTCTGTCTGCCCTGCGATGGACTGGCGACCTGTCCAGGGTGTATCCTGCCTTCCGCCCAATGACAGCTGGGATAGGCTCCAGCACCCCACCGCGACCCAGAAGGATAAGCGGTTTAGATGATGTATGTATGTACATATATATATCGCTGCTGTCGGGACAAAACCTTGTATCTCCTTTTTTTGCATTTTTCAGTTTTTGACAATGTGAAAATGCCTGTTTCCTTGTAAATTTCATGAAGAATGGACCAAAATGACTTGGAAAATACTCTGGTTCCATTGACTTACATTAAAAGTAAAGTAGGTTTTCTCTCTCTCTCTCTCTCTCTCTCTATATATATATATATATATATATATATATATAGAGAGAGAGAGAGAGAGAGAGAGAGAGGAAATATAAGAGAGCAGAGTTAGGCAGAGAAGTGTCTGAACAACAAGGAAGCAGGAAGTCAAACAAAACAGGCCCAATAGGCCCGTCCTTTCCGTCTTTCCCATCTCTGCCGGGCAGGCCTTGTGTCCAGTCATCTGATCGCCGGCTACCGAAATCAGGAACTAAGAAGTAAGACGCTGTGCTTGAACGGTGGCATCTCACAGTCACTGCTGACAACCAGAGCAAAACCTGAGGAAACGATCTGAGACGAGCAACTGAGACATTAATTATAATATTTCACATGATTGAGCAACAGCATCCCATCATATTTATCAAGCAAACCTACCTGCACCTAAGCCTGACTGGAAGCAGAATGAGTGATAAAATACAGAGTTTGACCTTGATTTCCAGTCAGCAGTGTTGCACCATCAAACGGGAACATCTCTGGCTAACAAGTCACAGAAGTTCATCGTATTGAATAAACACAGAGGCAAACAAAAACAGGACAAGGCCAGATTCAGTTAAAAGGTCCACTGAACGCAGCACGTACACAGACACTTCTGTTTTTATATATTAATGTAAACTGAAAAAAACTACAAAAACAGTAAAAAGTTAGGCAGCAAGGGTGGCAGACAAAACTCGTTAATCAACAGTAAAAGTATGTTTTCTTATTGGTCGATGTGTGTAAAATTAAATTTCTAAGAATTGTATTTCTTAGAAATGTTGCCTTTTTACTGTAATTCAACAGTTTCTCTAGTTTAACTAGTTATTCTGACATACCAAGTTTTACCATCATAATAGCATTAACAGCCATTAAAATCAACACAAACATCTGTGAAATAAACTTGATCATTTGTTTTTGGAAATTTACTTCTATTTCTGTAAATTAACAGCAGTGTTCAAATACAGTATATGTACTGTTTATTTACATGCATTTAACCTTTTCCCTCCCAAAATCAGGTACTGACCATTACATTTTACGGTGCTTTAAAATGACTTTTTTTGAACAGCGTACTTCACCTGTCTCCTGTGCGTCTATCCACTTCAAATTTACAGACATGATGTCTTTTGACATCCAATAATGGTTGTATTCATAAGCATAAGCAAAGACAGGTTTAAAAAAACAAAGTTGACAGGGGAAAAAACATTCAGACACTACATTAAATATACATGTATATGTAATATATGTATACTATAATATATATACAATGTAAAAGTTAAAGATAAATCAAGTTCTGCATATTAATGCTGCAAAAATAAAAATGTTCTCATGCATGTTTTGACATTATAAAAGGTGTTGCAGTTGTTAGAGAAGATTTCACGTAACAGGTAGCAATCATGGTGAAGGTGGAAGAGCTTCGTCAAGTTCTCAGGGAGAACATTTTTAAATAACATTCCAATGGAAAAAGCTACAGAGCCCATTAAGCCAAGAACTTAAACATCCCTTTCTGTACAACTGGTTCAATAATAGGCAAGTGGAAAGTTCATGGAAGTTCATGGACAGGTGCACCGTGCAGGATTTCTGTCAAACGAATGATAAAGAACGTAAAAGATAATCCAGCAGTCACTCACAGGATGACCTGCAAGCCCTGAACTGCATTCCTGAGAACATCCACAGCGAAGCATGAAGGTGGGAGTATCATGATTCAGAGCTACTGCTATGCAAACAGAACTAGAGCATCACATGCCATGCGAGGAAGCATGAATGGGGTGATGTGGACCCTTGTAACCATGAGGAACTGAAGATGGTTTGCTGAGAAGAACGGACCAAAACTCAACCACCGCACTGCAAACACCTTATTACTTCTTACTGTAGACGTCTCAAAGCTGTAACCGAGTTTTAATGTTATTAATATGTGCTGTCTAAATACTGTTTTAAATCTATATTTGTTTATGCTTATAAATACATACTTTTTAGTTCATATTTATCAGCACAGAGTTAAAAGACACAATGTGTGTAAATGTGAAGTGGATATATGCACTGGCAGGTTGATAAAAAACAAAAACAAAAGTGTCTGAACACTTGTTACCCCTCATGGTACACAGAAAAAAGTTGCTTAAAAGGTTGCTTTAAATTTGCGTCATTCAGATGTGTACATCAGGTCAACATGAATGAAACATGTTACATCAACACAATTACTCTGGATAAGTACTTAATCCATTTGTGTGGCACTGATGCACATGTGAATCTTTTCATCAGCTTTTTTCAGTATAGGTGTACAGTAGCTGTGCAGTGTATCCTCCCCCCACTGCCCCATTTATCATTGGTCAGTTTGTGACAACAGGACCACTGTTGTTCAGTTATTACAACCCCATTTCCAAAGAAGTTGGGATGCTGTGCAAAATGTAAATAAAAACTAAATTCAATGATGTGCAAATCATTAAAACCCTATATTTCATTGAAAATAGTACAAAGACAACAAATCAAATGTTGAAACTGAGAAATTTTATTGTTTTTTGAAAAATATTTGCACATTTTGAATTTGATGCCAACAACACGTTCCAAAAAATTTGGGACGGGGGCAAAAAAGGGCTGGTAATGTTGTGTTATGCTAAAAAACACCTGGTGGTTGATTGACAACAGGTCAGTAACATGCTTGGATATAAAAGAGCATCTCAGAGAGGCGGAGTCTTTCAGAAGTAAAGATGAGGAGGGGTTCACCACTCTGTGAAAGACTGCACCATCAAATAGAGCAACAATTCAAGAATAACGTTTCTCAACATAAAATAGCAAAGAACTTTAGCTTTTCATCATCTATGGTATATAATAACATTAAAAGACTCAGGGAATCTGGAGAAATCTCTGTATGTAAGGGACGAGGCCAAAAACCAGTATTTGCTGGCCGTGATCTTTGGGCCCTCAGACAGCACTGCATTAAAAACAGACATGATTCTGTAGTGGAAATCACTGCATGGGCTCAGAAACACTTCTGAAAACCACTGTCTGTGAACACAGTTCATCACTGCATCCACAAATGCAAGTTAAAACTCTAAAATGCAAAAATGAAACCAAATTTAAACAGGATCCAGAAATGCTGCCACCTTCTCTGGGCCCGAGCTCATTTGAAATGGACCGAAGGGAAATGGAAAAGTGTCCTGTGGTCTAATAAATCAACATTTGAAATTCTTTTTGGAAATCATGGACACTGTGTCCTCCGGGCTAAAGACCACTCAGCTTGTTATCAGTGCACAGTTCAGAAGCCAGTATTCATGATGGTATAGGGGGCATTAGTGCACATGGTATGGGTGACATGCACATCTGTGAAGTACCTGGAGGAAACCCACTCAGACACAGGGAGAACAGGCAAACTCCACACAGAAAGGACCCTGGTCACCCGGCCGGGAATCAAACCCAAGCCCTTCTTGCTGTGAGGCGACAGCACAGACCCAACGGGCCCGTCCTTTCCGTCTTTCCCATCTCTGCCGGGCAGGCCTTGTGTCCAGGCGTCTGATCGCCGGCTACCGAAATCAGGAACTAAGAAGTGAGACGCTGTGCTTGAACGGTGGCATCTCACAGTCACTGCTGACAACCAGAGCAAAACCTGAGGAAACGATCTGAGACGAGCAACTGAGACATTAATTATAATATTTCACATGATTGAGCAACAGCATCCCATCATATTTATCAAGCAAACCTACCTGCACCTAAGCCTGACTGGAAGCAGAATGAGTGATAAAATACAGAGTTTGACCTTGATTTCCAGTCAGCAGTGTTGCACCATCAAACGGGAACATCTCTGGCTAACAAGTCACAGAAGTTCATCGTATTGAATAAACACAGAGGCAAACAAAAACAGGACAAGGCCAGATTCAGTTAAAAGGTCCACTGAACGCAGCACGTACACAGACACTTCTGTTTTTATATATTAATGTAAACTGAAAAAAACTACAAAAACAGTAAAAGGTTAGGCAGCAAGGGTGGCAGACAAAACTCGTTAATCAACAGTAAAAGTATGTTTTCTTATTGGTCGATGTGTGTAAAATTAAATTTCTAAGAATTTCATTTCTTAGAAATGTTGCCTTTTTACTGTAATTCAACAGTTTCTCTAGTTTAACTAGTTATTCTGACATACCAAGTTTTACCATCATAATAACATTAACAGCCATTAAAATCAACACAAACATCTGTGAAATAAACTTGATCATTTGTTTTTGGAAATTTACTTCTATTTCTGTAAATTAACAGCAGTGTTCAAATACAATATATGTACTGTTTATTTACATGCATTTAACCTTCAGTCTGATGATTCTATAGTGGAAATCACTGCATGGGCTCAGAAACACTTGTGAAAACCACTGTCTGTAAAAACAGTTCATCACTGCATCCACAAATGCAAGTTAAAACTCTAAAATGCAAAAACGAAACCAAATTTAAACAGGATCCAGAAATGCTGCCACCTTCTCTGGGCCTGAGCTCATTTGAAATGGACTGAAGGGAAATGGAAAAGTGTCCTGTGGTCCGATGAATCAACATTTGAAATTCTTTTTGGAAAACATGGACACTGTGTCCTCCGGCCTAAAGACCACTCAGCTTGTTATCAGTGCACAGTTCAGAAGCCAGTATTCATGATGGTATAGGGGGGCATTAGTGCACATGGCATGGGTGACGTGCACATCTATGAAGGCACCATTAATATTGAATGATATACACGTTTTGGCAACATATGCTGCCATCCAGACGACGTCTTTTTCAGGGAAAGCCTTGATTATTTCAGCAAGACGATGTCAAACCACATTCTGCATGTATTACAACAACATTATTTTTCAAAAAACAATGAAATTTCTCAGTTCAATACACTTGGGCATGTTGTTAAACCATGCATTTCACTGTGGGCAGCTTTTTCCACTTCAACCCAAAGATGCTCAAATAGGCTGAGATCTGACTGTGCAGGTGCAGAATACAGGGGGTCTGGGGGTCTGAGTCCTTCTAATTAACCTCTTAGACCCTTCTGAATGTCTCAAAAGCAAAATTCTGGGGGGGTCCCTGAAAATAAACGTTATGACATCATGCTGTCTATTGTTTCCAATCTCATTGTTTATCTGCTTCACCCATAATCAGCTTCTGTGTTTGGTCTTCTTAACTAATTCGAGCTGCAGCACTGCTCTGCCTCAGGGTGGCGCTGTAGCAGACTGGAATTAGCCCAGAATTAGGGTTGCCACTTTTTCAACAAGCCAAAACTGGACATCCCTAAGCCCCAACACACTCAAAACATTCAAAATAACAGTTTCACACTGCTGCAGGTTTTCAGTGAATTTGTTGCTTTATCATTTGATCAATTGAAAAGTGTTTTTCTTGAGTAAGAAGTTCAGCAGACGCTGACTGGTTCATGGAAAACTTCCATTTAGTTGATCTGAAGTTTGATAAGCTCTGATTGAAGAAATGCCATCATGTTTGGTGATAAATGAGAAATGACACCTCTGCATTCTGCATATGTTGAATCGTTTGGATCTCAAGCCTTGAATTCTTCATTTTGAAACCATTCTCCTTGGAAAGAGCAGTAGCGCTTTTTTGAGGATTTCTTTCTTGGTCATTTTTTGTGCTTCTTTGTTTTAGACAGGTGCCATAACTTGTGGTAGCTCTCTTTATAATTGGCCATGGTGTTTTACACTAGCAAAATAAAACTGCTCCAATTTAAACATTTCAGCACGATATTTACAGACACGACATTCAGAGTCCTTTAAACTTCAGCAACACTTCAGCCTCAAAATCCTCATCAGTGACCCTGACTCTGTTTGGGGTGAGAATCAGGCCTGAATAATCTCTCCACTGCTGCAGAGCTGCTGCGGCTCCACAGCAGAACTAGATAAACATAATAAATAAAAAATAACATAATAATCCTCCTCAGTTTTCACAATTAATGGTCTTAAACACTGGAGTTAACGCAGAACTGCTAATTCACCAACTTTAACGCTGAAGACTGACACGCAGACTGCTGGTCACCATAGCAACGCAGATAACGAAACGGCAAAGAGAGAGATTTAAGACGAACATCGATAGTTTGGAGATGATTGGACTTATTTGCATTTATAGTCACTCAGCTGGTTTCCTGATACATTTAATCTGCAACAACTGGCGAAGCCGAAGTCGATTTCTCATTCTCCAGCTTCTTGTTGAATTGTCCCGTTCCACCTTAAATGGCGCAGCAGAATGGAGAAGCAGGAGAATGAGAAGCGACTTCAGCCTCGTAAAAAGTCGAACAGAGACATTTTACAAGAAGCTCGCGGAAAAGTTTCCTGCCGGAGATGTGAGAAAAGCGGCTACAGTTGACCTAAAGCTTAAAGCAGAGCAAAGTGCGTCTACAGCTATTAGCTACATTTCACGAAACTGTAGCGGCTACAGCTACAAAAATTTGTAGTTAGCTACACAAAGTAGCGCGCTACTTAGCTACCGCCCCATCCCTGCACACATCGAGCACAATGACTCTTGGACTCGTGCTGCTTATCTCAAATTTGGTCCTTCCTTCAGAATGATGCAGAAGGAACCTGGATTCAAGGTTGATTTAACACGAAAGGTAACATGGCCAACCACCCTTGGATTCAACCCACTTCTCAACAATCTTGTGCTGATGCTCCTCTGACCACTGGGGATGAACTTTCTTGTTCTTAAATGACAACATGGACACTCGACCTGGTCGCTGGTTGTCATAGCCCATTCACAATCAAATTTCCAACTTCACGAGTTGACGAGGACGTCACAATGTGCAAGGTAAGGGCTAAAATTCAGTTGCACCACCAATTCGTGGGAGAGATACATATTTAGTAACTACTAAGCTCAGCATAAAAAGTAGCTTGTGTCATGCAACCCTTTTCGATTTAGATTAAATGCTTCTGATATAACTAGCCTCCAGTCACTTGTCCACTCCCCTGACCTTTGCCTCTCACAAACATCCAAACTGAGCATGTGCAGTTTAAGGTCTTCTGGTCAGTTAAAAGGACCCTCCTGTTCATCAGACCAACAGAAAGAAGTCAGTCTTGGTGTGGTAATCGTACCAGCAGAATTCTAATCATGAGGTTGGTTCTGTATTTTGTCTCATTGTGGATCTCTGCATGGAGCACACAGGCTCAGGACCTCATGACACCAACTATAGACATTCTTGGGGAGCTGGTGAAACTCAGGAACATGGAGGAAAAGCTAAAAGCCATGGAGAACGAAATACAGGAGCTCAGGAGAGAGAAAGCAGGTAGGCTTTCAGGGATTTGGTGGTGGAAATGTAGGGTGTGAAAGAAGCAAAAGCCACTACTAAGGTGTTTGTTAGTTTTCACTGAGGACATAAATGAAGTGTCAAATATTTCAGCTTAACCTCTTAACATGGGATTAAATGTAGATACTGACATTGGTAATTACAACTGGGAGCTGGTCTATTGAAACACATATGATTGTACACCAGTTAGACAACATTCTGACCACCTCCTTGTTTCTACACTCACTGTCCATTTTATCAGCTCCACTTACTATATAGGAGCACTTTGTAGTTCTACAGTTACAGACTGTAGTCCATCTGTTTCTCTGATACTTTGTTACCCTGTTCTTCAGTGGTCAGGACCCCATGGACCCTCACAGAGCAGGTACTATTTGGGTGGAGAATCATTCTCAGCACAGCAGTAACACTGAGTGTATCGGTGTATGTTTTTCATTATGTTACAGACATTTTGATCTGAAGATTTCTGCTTAAATCCTTGGAATTTGTTTCTTATCCGCCTGTGCCCTACATGATACCTGGTACCTCCACTCGTCCAGTTGCATCATATGGCACAGACTGTCATTGCTAGACATCAGTGGTCATTTTCCTGCAGTTTTTAGTCCCAACCTGCATCTAACATGCTGCCCCCCCACTTAACACTATTGCATGTGATCCAGCCAATCAAGAACTTCTGTAGAAGTTAATTAGCTGGAGTAGGTGAGGCAGACTGTGGTTGGAACTAGACTCCACTGGAAAGAAGATCTCCAGGGTTGGTGACCACTGCACAGTACACAGTGGCACAAGCAGAATGGGATCACAAGATCTGTTCTGTCCTTGGAACATGGCCAACACTCCAAAGAGCCTGAACAGAAGGGTGACAAATCAGTATAATCCAAACAGGTTGGCAACAACAGTATCTGCCATTAGCCCTT
The DNA here is from genome assembly GCF_904425465.1 of Colossoma macropomum. NCBI lineage: Eukaryota > Metazoa > Chordata > Actinopteri > Characiformes > Serrasalmidae > Colossoma > Colossoma macropomum. The sequence goes on from NW_023494805.1 coordinate 42,652,636, forward strand.
GGTCAAATACAGGGTCGTGTAAAGACGAGAAGAGAACAGCCGATCCAGAGGTTCACTGATTCAAGGAAAAGGTCAGGAATCAAACTTTGACACCAGGTTGACTTTATGATATTTAACACAGAACCCAACGTAAGCATCTGGCTTTGGGACAAGCTTGATGGGGCTGCTTGAGTAACTGTGTGATTTCTTGATTACACTCCAGAATTTTACGTAATTCACCTTAGACTACTTTATTCTTGTGTTTGGGTAGCTGCATGCAACCATTCCAGGGGTCTCTTAATGTGGTATCTATGAGGTCACTTTAGTTGGATGGGGAGAACAGGTCAGGAAATTCTGTTGGAGGTCTATAATATCTGCTCTCTGGCTTGGTGAGAGTTGCTTTTCAAAGGGTACCAGAGCAGGATTGGAGGATTTTGAGCACACAAAGAAACAGGTACATCCGCATTCTACTTCTTTAAGGAGCTTGAGGTGGTATATTTAACGTGCATCACCCCAGTCCATCCACATCACCTTATAGTCACCCACCCCTACTCAACCCCTGAGAGAAGTTAGGTGAATGGGAGTAGTGGACCCCCACAAAGAACTGCAAGGGGTTTTGCCTCTTTTTCGCTGTAAGCTAATCCAGTCTGTCTACAGGTTTCAAGCTAATGAAATCAGGATCAATAGAGACTCTTTAAGACAGTTCATTTTCATTTTTTACTGTCTGCCGTCTAACCTTTTTGGCGGCCGGAGGATATTTAGAGAGTAGCCCCAAACACATCATCCTGTGACCACACCCTAGCACATGGAACACCAAAGCAATCACCTAGCAACACCCTGACAACCACCTGGAGTACTATAGTAACTGGTCGTCTCAACAGTGAGGATGGGAGATTCAGAGAGAAATGAACCAACCTTGAAGTGTTGCTAGTTAAGGAGGGTTGATTTCACTAATTCATGACATTTTGCTAAATAGTATTAAACCCTCGTCAGACGTTCTGAGGGAGATTTGGGAAAAGGGCTTAGACCAACATATCTCAGAGGAGGACTGGCTCAATATTTGTAAAAAACCTGTTTTCCAGATGTCCCTCATGTAGTGTTCATGAACTTAACTTTAAATATATACTTCACACCTGTTCGCCTACAAAAGATGTTTCCAGACATCTAATTTGTGCTTTAAATGTAAAACTGGAAAGGGTTGTTCTTTCATGCCTTTTGGCAGTGTGAAAAACTGGCATTTCCTGGGACAGCACGCAGATCACGGCAGAAAATATCTTTCAAACATGGTTTCAGACGTCCCCTGCCATCCCTGTATCTTTTGGGAACAGGAGCAGAACATATTTCTGATCCTGATGGCAGTTTTTTGTTTCTAATGTTTTCGTTTCTGGCAAAAAAAATGTATCCTAATTCGATGGGCCGGCCCCTCTCCACTGTCTGTTGAGCAGTGGGTTTCTCAAGCTCCCACTCTGCTTCCCTTGGAAGAACTGACTTATGACCTATTTTACCAAAGAGACAAATTCTGAAACTGTGGACCCCCCTGTGGCCTTATGTAGAAAATCTTCCTTAAAATCCTCTGTATGTTGGCCAGTTGTGTGAGATCTAAATGTATGATTGTCTATATTGAATAATGTGCAATAAAAAACAGAAAAAGCAAAATAAAGACAGTAAAAAACAAACAATACAAACCAAAGAAAAGAAATAAACAGGACAGAAATGAGAGAACGTACGAGAGGGCTATGAGCTTACAGCAGAGGAGCAGTACTGAGTGAAGAGCTAAGATTTAAAAGAGGAAATGGATGAGCTGTCACAAATATGCTGGGGCAAGGAATTCCAGAGCTTAGGGGCCACAGCACTAAAGGACCGAATACCTCAAGAGGACAATCTAACCTAGGGGACAACCAACAGCCCAGGGCCAGAAGACCTGAACTGACTTAAAGGGATGTAGGACGAAGGAGCTGAGCTAAGTATGGAGGTGCCAGACCATGTAATGCCTTAAAAGTAATGAGAAGTATCTTGTGTTTAATACATGAAATAATGGGAAGTCAGCGTAATCGGTATAAGACAGGAGTGATATGTTTTGCACGTTTGTTGAGGGTGAGAACTCCGAATACTGAATATACTGCAGTATATTTAAGGTATGCAAAGGTAACTCAAGTTTTCAAATTATGTAAAAAAGTGAGATACAAAGCAGTGGCATGTTAGACAGTTTAAACATCATTCATTAAAAAAGTCATGCCAATTGGTCATATTTGGAAATAACACTCAAATGTAAGGTGTCTCAGGGTCAATGCAGGGGATTGCTATGGATATTATTAATTCCACCATAAATCCATGTTCATTTTAAACAGTTCTGATGACGATGGGTGAAATGAAAATGAACCTAATTATGAATGAAGTTCTGATTGAAACCTTATAATGCTGCTTATTTTCTCCTCAAAGCAAAAGGGCTCTCTAAAACATACATTTATATGTATATTTGTATATGTTCCCAGAGAAAAAGGTTGCCTTTTCTGCATCACTGTTGGCCTCTGGAGAGGGACACACTGGACCCATGAGCCCTGTGCCGTCACCACTGATCTACAAAAAAGTCTTCAGCAACTACGGAAACGGCTACGACTCAAATACAGGTACAGTAAACGGGAATTAGTATCAGGAAGGTCAATCAGTCAACCAATGAGCTGATCAGCTCACCAACCAATCAGCACTCAGTAGCAGTAATGCTAATCACTCAGCACTTATCAGCAGTAATGCTAACCAATAAGCATCACCCCATTCCAAAACCATCTGCATTAATATGGAGTTGGTCCCCCTTTGCAGCTCTAACAGCTTTCAGTCTTCTGGGAAGCTTCCTACAAGATGTTGGAGAGTGTCTGTGGGAATTCAGTCAAATGTTCATCAGTGAGCTTAGACACTGGGATCGTCATCCCAGTTCATCCTGAAGGTGTTTAGTGGGGTTGAGGTCAGGGCTCTGTGCAGGCCATTGGAGTTCCTCCACACCAAACTCGTCAAACGCTGTCTTTATGGAGCTGCTTTGTTTACAGGGTCTCAGTCATGCTGGAACAGAAAAGGGTCTTCCCCAAACTGCTGACACAAAGCTGGAAACATATAATTGCCTAAACCCTGAACAACAGCCCCAGCCCATTATTCCTCGCCAAACCCAGATTCATCCATCAGACTGACGGATAGAGAAGCTGATTCGTCACTTCACAGAACACGTTTCCACTGCTCCAGAGTCCAGTGGCGGCGCTTTACACCCCTCCAGCCGACGCTTGGCATTGCGCATAGTGATCTTAGCCTTGTGTGCAGCTGCTCAGACATGGAAACCCATTTCATGAAGCTCCTGACGTACAGTTCTTGTGCTGAGCTTGGAGCTCTGCAGAGTAGAGCATAAATGATTTTTACATGCTTTAAGTACAGCCACTCTGTGAGTGTGCATGATCTACCGCTTCGTGGCTGAGCTGTTGTTGTTCCTAGACACTTCCATTTCACAATAATACCGCTTACATGTGGCAAAGGTAAAGGCATCCAATGGTAGTGCATGTTTAAAGTGACTGAGCTCATCAGTATGACCATCTACTGCCATTGTGTGTCTGTGGAGACTGTGCTTAACTGTGTACACCTGTCAGCAATAGGTGCAGCTAAAACACCTGAACTCAGTAATTAGGAGGGGTGTCCACATATTTTTGGCCATATCATGTAAAGAAACTTATCAATAGGCAGCTAACACATCACCTTGATGTAAGCAGTATCCTATCAGGGATGCAGTATTATTATATGTGCACTACATACCAAGCAACATGGTGCAGCAATATTTATTGATTAGCTTAAGCGTTTGATTCTGTTAATATCTTACTAAACAGATTGAGCAGTATTGGGGTTTTGGATCACTTTTTGGCTTGGTTCTACCTCTCTCATAGGGTACAGTGTGTTAAATTGGATACTTGTCTTTCTCATCCTCTTCATGTTACTAAAAGTTCCCCAGGGCTCAATATTAGGTCCTACTCTATTTATTAACAACATTCCTCATGCTGCTCGTAATTCGTTTATTTACTTATATGCTGATGACAAAGCCTTGTTTGCCACTGGTCCTTCTCCTGCATCAGTAGTAACACTACTCCAGGAGAGATTCCTCCAAATTCATCAGGCTTTCAATAACCTATTTTTCATTGAACCCCACCAAGACCAAAGTTATGTGGTTCGGTCGGAGGGGTGCGGAACCCACTACTTCTCTTGAGATCACCACTAGGGAGGGAATGGTCTTGGAACCGGACATCACTTACAAGTACTTAGGAATCTGGTTAGACAGTACATTATCTTTTGTCCAGTTTCCAGGCAAAACTCTTTTTTTTTTATATATATATATAGAAATAGCTCTTTGTTCCACGGTTTGATTATGTTGACATCAATTATAGATTTGCATCCAAAAGTTTGCTTCAAAAGCTTGACCCTCTCTATCATTCTGCTTTATGGTTAGCTACAAACACCCCTTTCAAAACACATCACTGTGCTCTTTATTGATTGGTTAAATGGCCGTCTTTGACTGCTCAACGTAAAATTCACTGGTTTATGCTCATCTATAAAACTTTGCTTGGACTTTCACCGCCTTATTTATGTGAGCTACTGCAACCAGAATCTGCTACATATAACACCATGTGTGTATTGTGTGTTTGTGACATCTTCTTTCCCTTTTCTCTCTTACAAGTGTCTTGTGGCTCTCGCCAGGCTGCCATTGTAAATAAGAACATGTTCTTCATGGCTTTCCTGGTTAAATTAAAGGCTAAATAAAATTTTAAAAATCAACAGGGGTTCTGTCTACCAGATTTAAAATGAGCGTCTCAGCTAAACCATCAGGCTATGAAGCTTTTGGTAATGTGGGCGATCATTTTAAACTGTGCTCTGTATAGCAATGGCCACTCTGTTCGCCAAGGGCTTTTTCACCAGTATTTATCCACATTGCTGAACTTCTAATAGCAGTGCACTGAATTTGATGGGGAGTTTGAGATCAACAAGGTGCTGCAGCACGAACAGAGATTTGAAACGTTAATGGAATTCCCCTTTAACCCTTTCTTGAAGATTTACTGTGGAATTTGTGTGTAAATGTGTGTAAAAGCAGCTTTAGTGTTTTTATCCTGTTTTCTGAACGTCTGGTCTGATTCCTCTCTCTCTCTCTCTCTCTCTCTCTCTCTCTCTCTCTCTCTCTGTCTTTTTCAGGGATTTTCACTGCTCCGATTAAAGGAGTTTACTTTTTCAGGTTTTACGCTCACTGTCAGGGTGGCAGGAAAATGGCTGTCAGCCTGTACAAAAATGATAAGCTGCAGTGCTCTGTGTATCATTGGAAGGTTGTGTTCAACACCAACGCCAGCAATGGGATTGTTCTGACTCTGGAGAAGGAAGATCAGGTCTACACCAAGCTCTGGGAGGACAGCTGGGTGTACGATGATCCAGCTGGCTACACAAGTTTCAGTGGATTTTTGCTTTTCTCTCTTTAATTGTAAACCTGAAATTCTGAAACGTCATAGATTCAGCATTTACATCGTATGACAGCATTTACATTACGCCTTAATTTGTGGGTGTGGGTTATATGGCAGGGCTTACAAGCAAAAAAAAAGAATTGAATCATAAAGGGAATGTATTTCTCAGAACCTGGTAATAAAGTCTGTAGGTGTACAGTTACAGACTGTAGTCCATCTGTCGCTGTACAGTTTGTTTCGCCCATGCATCATTGGTCAGTTTCTCACCACAGGTCTGCTGTTGTTCAAATATTATTTGGCTGGTGGTCCATTCTCAGCCCAGGAGTGGTCAGAGACCACTGAAGAGCATTACTTACACAAACTGTACCAGCAAGGTGGAGGCGTTTCTGATAAAGTGGCCAGGGAGCGTGATAAAGAAAGTCTTGTATGTGCTTTGCTCTTTCAGTAAATGTAATGTTAGATAACCTGCATGTGGTGTGAGATTCAGGGAATTAACTTTTACTTACACAAGATTAAACAAACTAATATTAAATATTAAACACTAAATATGTATTTTTCTGATTGATTTTACACAACATGACTACTATACACATAATAAAACGGACTGCTTCATTAAAACATGACTCCTGTGAATCAATACAATGTTCGTTTGATAGAAACATTTCGGTCACAGGTCTCAAAGTACCTTCACTTCACGTAATTATTTTTTTGCTTGCTAACTTGATACGTATTCAAACAGGCTCTAATAAAGTAGGGCCTGGTTGTGTGGTATTAGCCTTCCATGCACAAAGAATTATTTTTATGCTGAAATATAGTAGGTAGTAGTTTTTCTAGTGAGTAACTAGTGGGAATTCAGTTTTACCTCCTGAGGAATCTATTTTGATAAATCATAACACAACATCAATATATTCAGTACCGTTCCCCTTCATTTGTTTAATTTCCAGTCAAAACAGCCATTAAGTACAAGTTATTCATTTTTGAGCATCACACAAATTAAGGATAAAAATAATACAGCTAAATCTACTCTCAGCTGTGAGAGTCAGTGAGTCACTCTTCACCTTAATTCCAGCTTCCTTTCTTCTCAGGAGCCTCACTTTCAGCTCCTCAAAGAATCTGCAGACACACCTCCAAAGTTCAGTCTTAGAAGCTGGTTGATCATTTTCTGAAGTAATCAAACACATTCAGGGGTGTTGAGGTCTGGACTCTGGGGTGGTCAGTCCATCGTTCAGCTTCTTTGTTTGATGTGTCCGTCTCCTTTTCTCAGTGAGGTTCTTCTTGACAGCTACACATCCTTTCAGACCCACAGCGCTGAGTCGTCTTCTCACAGTGGAAGGATGGACAGAAACACCTGTGGATGTTTTCAGATCTGATCAGCTTGATTTTCTCCTCTCTCTCAGAGATGAAAGCTTTAAGTGCTGTTTATCTGATGGGGGCAGTTTTGGGGTCTGCCAGCTCTTCCAGATGGTTGTTAGGAGCCTCACTTTCTCTGTAGCTTTTAATCAGTTTTTGAACTGCAGTTTTGAAAACAACTGGTTTTTCACCTTGACTGTCTCCTTATTCATGCAAGTGATTATCTTATATTTAATCTTATATATAATCTCCTGAAACACTACAAACTTGTGCTTAATGGTAAACTAGTGACTGCAGGAGCAGGACTGAGTAAAACTGGCTTAGCCACCCTCTGCTGGCCATGAAGTCACTCAGACAGGAGCTCATATTCTGTTCATTACGGTAATCAGCCCTGAAGAACACAGGACTTTCAGGAAGTGGACGTTCCCTCAGAAATCTGCCTTCAGCTCCACAGCAGAACTCAGACGGTGAGTTCAGACAGTTTACTGGAAACACTTCAAAGCATTAATGAAGCTGATTATTCTCTTTTATAGCTTTACATAAAAGCATGCAGTTCCTCATCCGGCTCCTCTGTTTACTCATGTGTGCTGCCATGGTTCTGAGTCCAGTTCAGCTACTATCCATGCCTCAAACACAAGGCCAGTGGGCCACGTCAGGCTGTGGCACAATCCTATTCAGCCTGCAAAACCATTTTAATGTTCTATTAATATTATCCCATTACACCTTGAACTGCACTGCAGTTCCCAGCATGCACTGCTATATAATGTGTGCCCCCCCCCAAGAGTGATCTAAGGGACTGCACCAGAGAACTTGTATAGAGAGGAGAATTCCTGCTCTGTAATGTCTTCTGGGTTTCTCAAACACTAGAGGGCGCTCCCAAGCGAGTCTAAAATGAATGGGTTAATATGGGGCATTTGAGCAAAATCATAGTTTATAAATGCTTAAACATTTTAATATAAATGAATATATTTATTTCCTGAACACAGAGCAGAGTAAGACATTTTAACACTGCTGTTAAATTTTTAAGAGCTTTTAAACTCGAGTTATAAGGGTTTAAAAGGCGCTTTATGTACATTCATGACGTCAGTAAGTGCGAACAGCCAATGAGCTGTTCTGCTTGCCAGCCAATCAGCACTCAGTAGCAGTAACGCTAACCGATCAGCACTCAGTAGCAGTAATGCTAACCAATCAGCGCTCAGTAGCAGTAATGCCAACCAATCAGCACTCAGTAGCAGTAATGCCAACCAGTCAGCGCTCAGTAGCAGTAATGCCAACCAATCAGCGCTCAGTAGCAGTAATGCCAACCAGTCAGCACTCAGTAACAGTAATGCCAACCAATCAGTGCTCAGGAGCAGTAATGCTAACCAGTCAGCACTCAGTAGCAGTAATATTAACCAATCAGCACTCAGTAGCAGTAATGCTAACCAATCAGCGCTCAGTAACAGTAATGCCAACCAATTAGCACTCAGTATCAGTAATGTTAACCAATCAGCAGTCAGTATCAGTAATGCTAACCAATCAGCACTCAGTATCATTAATTTTAACCAATCAGCACTCAGTAGCAGTAATGCTAACCAGTCAGCACTCAGTAGCAGTAATGTTAACCAATCAGCACTCAGTATCAGTAATGTTAACCAATCAGCACTCAGTAGCAATAATGCTAACCAATCAGCACTCAGTAGCAATAATGCTAACCAATCAGCACTCAGTAGCAGTAATGCTAACCAATCAGCACTCAGTAGCAGTAATGCTAACCAATCAGCACTCCGTATCAGTAATGTTAACCAATCAGTACTCAGTAGCAGTAATGTTAACCAATCAGCACTCAGTAGCAGTAATGTTAACCAATCAGCACTCAGTAGCAATAATGCTAACCAATCAGCACTCAGTAGCAGTAATGCTAACCAATCAGCACTCAGTAGCACTAAAACTAACCAATCAGCACTCAGTATCAGTAATGTTAGCGTCCTGCTGCCCGAAACCCGTTTGCTGTAGAATAAAGGAAACATTCAGGTGAGTTTTCTTTGCTTTTTTAGTGAAATTAATTCTTCTACTATCTAAAACTAAAGGAAAGTTCTGATTCAGTGATTAGAAACTATTTTAACCTTTTGTTTTTAGCCATTGAGCTCCATTCATTCCCATTCATTGAGGGCTGGCTCGTGGGCGCCCTCTAGTGTTTTGCAGTTCTTTTTGATCTAACGGGGAAAATAGGAAGTGGTCAGGCTCCTCATAAACCGGCTCTGACTGCAACACAAAAACAAAACAAAAAATAAAGGTGCCAAATGTCTATCTGAAGTGAATGGGCAGTTTAAAAAACCTTCTGTCCACTGGGGACATTTGAAGAGGTTTAACAGTTTTCTAATGTAGTCTACTGTTTTATATAAAACAGTTTGTTTTTATTCAAAATTGTTTCTGAATCGTTCAGGTATTAGGTAATAGTGCCTATTTTTTTTCCATTGTAGTTTTGGCATATTTAAAAAAACAACGGCCAGTTGGGGTCGTGGCAAAATATTATATAAAAATAAAAATTAAGTAAAAAGCAAAGAAGAAACAGTGATGAGTCTGATGGTGAAGTGAGGACTGTGTTCAGATCTGAGTCTGAAGAGCTGCTGTGAAATGCGTCCTGCACGATTCACAAAGACCTCAAGTTCATTCAGAGTGGAGGCTGAAATTAAGCACCTTTCTTTCTTTCTTTCTTTCTTTCTTTCTTTCTTTCTTTCTCTACATTTTAGTTGGTGTGTGATGTAATCACTCTACTCTGTATCAGTGATCAATGATATGGTCAGTTTGCTGCAGGAGTTAGTTGAGCCATACTATATAAGGTACAAAGGTCTTTGCCACACCTTCACTGTTCTCTGCACATCAGAAGTTTGGGGACTCTTCCTTTGAAATCAGACACTTTGTGCTGTTTCTTTTTCTACTGATTTACAAACAAGACTAGGCAGAGCCCGGATTTGCTGGACTGCAGTGGGCTGCATGACATTTGTGTCATAAACGTGAGTTATTCTCGCAAAGACAAATACTTTGACCTTTGAAAAAATTCAAATATCTAAAGCTTAAAAACAAACTTAATTGATTTTAAATAGATTTTTAACATTTTCTCATTTAAGTGACCAAATTCATATTACCGCAATACAGATTTTAAAAAAGTGTAAATAATGCTTTTCATACTCTGAATACTATTGTGAGACTAAATGTTTTAAAGGTAATAAATAAAACATGCATATATACTTTATAAAATGTAGTGTTTTGCAGTTTTATCTCATTACCACAACACACTGACAGCCAGGTTTTTCTTTTGGTTCACTTCCTAAGAAAACATTACACAGAAAACACTAAAAGTAAATAGATTCAACAGATTCATATTTAAAAAAGCGAAAAGATCAATAAATATTGGTGTAAATATTGGTAATAAGGAAGGCAAATGTGAACACATTACGGTAATGAGAACTGGAGTGAAAAAGGACAAAAAAGGTAAAACCTGTTGCTGCACCATTTAGAGCTCCAGTTGATCTACAAAATTATATAAATATTATTGTATGCATCTCTACGACACTGAAATATTGATCGGCGTAGTTTGAGGCTGTTTTGTACTTACAGTACCGGATATAAACACACTTGCGTTATGTGCAGGGTGACCAATTAACATTCTAGTCTGCCTACCTGCAGTGTCCAGTATATTGTCCACTTTTTGTCCATTTTTTTGCGAGAAACTTTGTCAGTACATGTTTTCTCTAGTACTACTACTAATATGAAAATATGAAAAAATCAAAAAGACTAAAATGTGTGTTCTCTGGATTTCATATTTCTAACTGCTGTTGTGATGAATAAATCTATAAAGGCTGAATTAGTTAGGCTTAAATTATCAAACTCTGAAACTCTTATTAGCATAACAACAGATTCTAAGATGCGTTCTACTCGCACACACATTCACATTAACGTCTACAGTTACACAGAATTAGGACAAGCAGATTTATGATGTTCTCTTGAGAGTGTAAATAAAGGCAAGGCAAGTTTATTTATATAGCACCTTTCATGTAAAAGAGAAAAGAAACTAAAAACATGATTAAAACTCGATTAAGCCAATAGATTTGAAAGAGAAAATAACTAAATTAAAAATCAAATTAGAAATCAGATTATGAAAATTAAAAGCCTAATAAAAAAATTAAAAATTAAATCAGGCTAATAAAGTAAATATATGAGCAAAGAACACTAGCATATAGGCTAACAGTACTAGCAGCTTCCAAGTTAGCTAATGTTACGCTGTTGAACTCTTTATAAAGTCATAATTCTAAACACAGCGATCGACACATGAAAATACCGTTAAACATTCACATTCTGGTGCACTTAGTGGTCGTGCACTAGTGCTTGGTGACTTTATCCTCACCTGAAAGAGTGAAAAGTTGCGAAAAACACCATTTTCACTATAAAGTGAGAATTTCCTTCTGAAGTCAGAAGCAGCTTGAGATCAAATAAACACTGACTCAGCGCTGTGTCACTGCACCTGTTATTAGGTGCTATGCTTATGTTATGTTTGGGGTTTGAGTATGAAGTCACTTCAGTTAATAAGATGTATACTGCCACCTACTGTGCATGTTTCAACAATTGGTATCAATCAGTCAGTCAGTGACTCAGTGAGAGACAAGAACGAATCATAACAGCAAAAGTTTTGTTTACAAAAAAGATATATATTCCAAATGTTTGTGTATATTTATCTTCAGCACTCTTCACGCTCATCAGAGTATCTTCCTTGTCATAAATAGTGCGTCTAAACTCTGCCTTTTCCTCGAATTTGCAGCCTTGGACAGTGAGCGCTGTCTCTCCGTGAGGTTCCTGGGGTCAGAAACCTGAGAGAGATTGACCTCTCTACTCTCTGACCGCAGGAATGAAGCCACTGGCTCTGCTTCCGACAGATCTGACACCCGGTGAGGAGTCCAGGGGTCGCTCCAGCCGTACTGTTCCGAGCTTGGAGAACCGTATCCTGGCCCAGGCCTCATCCATTCTGTCCCAGCCTCTTTCCTCAGCTCCAGCACGACCAGCTCCAACCTCGTCCATCTCCTCCCCCTGTCCAGCTCTCCAGCCATCCCGACTCTCCTCCACCCAGCTGAAGCAGGATCTCTTCCAGTTCCCCTCTGTCTCCTCCTCTCTCCGCCCTCCTCACTCCCTCAGCACTGCACTGCAAAGCACAACGCCCCCTGCTGGAGGGCTTTCTGCTGGTGGGGTTTCTTCCAGTGGAACGTCTGTTGGAGGGCTTTTTTCTGAAGGACTTTCTGCTGAAAGGCTTTCTGATGGAGGGCTTGCGCCTGGAGGGCGTTCTGGCGGACTTTCTGCTGGTGAGGTTTCTGCTGTTGGACCTTCTGCTGGTGAGGCTTCTGCTGGTGGACCTTCTGCTGGTGAGGTTTCTGCTGGTCCTGACGAAGATCAGCCAAGTCTGGTACATAGAAAGAGAGTTTGGAAGCAGGTGAGCCTGTGCTCCACTAAAGATGTCCAGTCACGTAATGAGGAGTTGACCAAGGTATGTGGTTGAACATTGTGCTGGTGTTCTGGTTTTAAATGAAATCTGCATGTAACTATTTACTTAAATACTTAAATAGTTTTGTTAGTATATACCAGTTTTGATAAAAATAAACAAATAAACAGAATTAAAACACAAAATAATGCCAAGCCGTATTGTTTTTATGTTTTTAGCCAGAGTATTTTCGAAAACGTTTGTGTCTGTTGATAAATCTTAAGTGGAAGAATAAGAATTAATAATTGAAGTTTGTCCATTTCTGAGTGCAGTTATCATTATGGTGTGGCATGCGATTCGTAAGGGGTTGAAACAGTTATTCAGCTTTACCAACAATTTTGACAATTAAAAAATTGTGGACAAATATTTATGCTGTCCAAAGTAGAGTTCATGACTTAACCTGAAGGGGGCAGCTGTTCACCTGTAGGATTGAACCTGTGAGCAGGTGTAGAAATAAACGAAACAGTAATGACTGAAAGCTTAAAAGGAAGTAAAGTCTGGGAGCATTTTCTTAAAACAATGGACAAAATAGTCACACACAACATATCATTGCTGTCAGAACAAAACCTCGTATCTCCATTTTTGTTTTTTTGTTTTTCAGTTTCTGACATAATTTGAAAATGCCTGTTGTCCTTTACATTGTGTGTAAATTTCATGATGAATAAACCAAAAGAAGCGACCCAAAATGACTTGGAAAAAATTCTGGTTCCATTGACTTACATTAAAAGTAAAGTAGGTTTTTTCCTTCTGCTGTAAAGTTACCATTTTGGAGATACGAGGTTTTCTTCTGACAGCAGCGATAAGCAAGTCTATCAAGCCCACTTTCCACAGAAGCACAATGTTACCTTTAAAACACCTGGAGCATTAATGGAGCGATGCAGTGAGATATTAGAGGAGAATTTAATCTCATCTGCCAAGAAACTGAATCTGCAGAGAAGCTGAAGGTTTCAGGACCCCAAATATGCAGCCAGAATAACTCAAGACTGGTTAAAGGTGCTTGTGTGGCTTTACAACAGCTTGGCAACAAAGTACTGAAGTTGTTTATTTGTAGTGTCTGAATACTTTACCCTAATAATTTTGTTCCCTAACAAGTTTGTCTCCAAAACAACTTTGTTTTAAACATATCTTTGTTTATGCTTATGAAAACAGTATAAACATAACAGATTCACCCCCCATGCTTAACGCTTAGCAAGGTGTTCCTATCATCAAATGCTGCTCCTGTTTTTTTCATCTAAATATCCCTTTGGTGATTGTGGCAAAGAGTTCTACTTTTTATACTGAGTCAAAAGACATTATGTGTGTCAAAGCGAAGTGGATATCTGCACTGCAAGTTTATTAAATAAGAAAAACAAAAGTGTCTGAATACTGGTTTCCACTCACTGTGCATTAATTAGCAATGTACATTTGTTTAATATTAAATTATTAATACTATAATTATAATATTAAAGCTTATTCTGAAAACATGTTATATTACTTATATTTAACTGTTGCTCATCATTTACAGTGCCTCAGAATTATGGGCCAGCTTAATTATATCTCTCAACCTTTTTTTTTTTTGGTTTACATAACCTGAAGGTGATTGTAGTCGTATTTTTGAAAATCGTTTCACTAAAACTGTTGAAAACTGTTTCATTTTGATCATTAAAAAGCTGATTATCCTCATTTTTAGGCCCTTAAAATCACTTTCAGGGACTTTCTCAGTCAGGCCTTGACGTGAATATGTGCTTTAAAAGGATTTGGACATCCATGAGGGTCTGGTGGAGATGGACCAGGCGCCAGATGTGGAGCTGAGAGTGACTGAAGAAGAGGAGAAGTGGACGGTGGAGCTCAGTGAAGAATTTAGGGTGCCTGAAACCGATTTTAGTGAAGAAGCAGAAGCACTGAAGGATAAGAAGGTAAAGAGGAGTGATTATGATTTTTTTAATGAACCCTCGTTTCCCTCCTGGCCAGGTTGCCAGTCTCTAACAAGAGCCATACAGTAGTTTGATCTAGTTAAATACGGTTGTGTGCAAAAGTTTGGGCACCCCTGGCCAAATTACATATTTGAGGGTGCCAAAGGAGATTTCAGCCACAACTTGTACTCAGTACTCTGTTCCATGGGGCAAGGTGAACCTCGAAAACAAGGGGTGGGGTAAAAATAAGAAATGGGACTGGGCCTTAGAGTCCAGCTGTTACATTCTGGTGCCTCAGGTATCAGAACTGCTGCACCATTTAAGGTGGAACGGGAAAATTCGAACAAGAAGCTGGTGAATATCTGACTTCAGCTTCATATCACTGAAGAATTAGGGGTGGTGATAATAAATAATTGCCCCCTCTTTGAAGGCATATGATCCCTAAATGTAACTAAAGCCCAGCAGTGAGGAGCTGAACTTTACCCTCCTCTGCTGTCACTGCAGACTGGCAGGGTCGCCTACAGAGCAGCGCTGGTAGCTGTTAATGAAGTGATGCTCTTTTTATCTGAGGGTCCCATTTCAGAGGGAAGATTTCAACCACTACCCTGTAACTCAGTTCCAAGGAGCAACACTCGAAAACAAGGGGTAGGGGTTAAAATAAGTAAGAAATAGGACTGGGCTGTAGGGTCCATGCCTCGGCAGGTCGAGCAGAACACCTACAGCATACTAGGCATAATATTTTGGCTTATCAGTTTATATGCGGGATCACTGGACTTTTTTTTTTTTGGATACTGGATTTTTGAGTGTTCTGGCACAAATTAAGCCCTGTCTCTATCTAAAGAGGCTCCATATACATTTAGGCTTCTTTTTGTCTGTTCTTCTCTCAGTCTTTTTAACTCTGAAGGTGCCGTTTAACTCTCTGTTTAACTCTCTCTGTTTCTTTTCTCTGTCAGTATAAGCTGCTGAACATGGTGTGCTGCTCTCTGGTGAGTAAAAGCTGCTCTCCTGGCCAGAAGGGCTGGAACAAGAACAAAAGCGTGTGGAACAAGATCAGGAACCTGGCAGAGATGATCAACTCCAACGATCCGGAGTTTCTTCTCAAGGTTGGTGCACTTTCTATGTGCGTTTTCTCGTGTCTAATGTCCGTAACTCATTTTATTTCATTTGCATCTTCATGGTCACAGCCCTTCAGTAGTGTTTTCACCACAAACACAACTGATTCAACTCATTCAGCTGTTTTAGAGCTGAGCGGCACAGTGCTGTGTTACTTCAGATAAATATGCTCTATGTCTGAGGTTCAGTTGAATAAATCTTAATATTTAGGTCAGCATTTACACTCAGCGTCCACTTTATAGGAAACCCTCCCTTGTAGCTCCATCTTGCTGGTGTATAGTTAAAGACCGTAGCTCATCTGTTCATGAACACTTTGTAGTCCGGGGGGGTATCACACTGGCAAGTACAAGGTAGGTGTTTCTAATAAAGTGGCCTGTTAGTGGAAGCACAAGGTGGGTGTTTCTAATAAAGTGGCCAGTGAGTGGAAGCACAAAGTGGGTGTTTCTAATATAGTGGCCAATCAGTGGAAGCACAAGGTGGGTGTTTCTAATAAAGTGGCCAGTTAGTGGAAGTGCAAGGTGGTTTTTTCTAATAAAGTGGCCATTTAGTGGAAGCTCAAGGTGGGTGTTTCTAATAAATTGGCCTTTCAGTGGAAGCACAAGGTCAGTGTTTCTAATAAAGTGGCCAATTAGTGGAAGCTCAAGGTGGGTGTTTCTAATAAATTGGCCAGTGAGTAGAAGCACAAGGTCAGTGTTTCTAATAAAGTGGCCAGTTAGTGGAAGCGCAAGGTGGTTGTTTCTAATAAAGTGACCAGTTAGTGGAAGCTCAAGGTGGGTGTTTCTAATAAAGTGGCCAGTTAGTGGAAGCACAAGGTGGGTGTTTCTAATAAAGTGGCCATTCAGTGGAAGCACAAGGTGGGTGTTTCTAATAAAGTGGCCATTCAGTGGAAGCACAAGGTGGGTGTTTCTAATAAAGTGGCCAGTTAGTGGAAGCGTAAGGTGGGTGTTTCTAATAAAGTGGCAGTTAGTGGAAGCACAAGGTAGGTGTTTCTAATAAAGTGGCCATTTAGTGGAAGCACAAGGTGGTTGTTTCTAATAAAGTGGCCAGTCAGAGGAAACACAAGGTGGCTGTTTCTAATAAAGCGGCCAGTCAGAGGAAACACAAGGTGGGTGTTTCTAATAAAGTGGCCAGATTTTCTACGTATTTGTTCTCCTTCATCAGGTGGCCGTCTACACTCGGCAGGAACTTAACAAGCGCCTCATGGCCAGCTTCCTGCTTGCTTTGGCCGCTCACCTTCCCGGCTCCAAGCCGCACCTGAGGAGGTACTTTTGTGCAGCAGTGCAGATGCCGTCTGATTGGCTGCAAGTGGTGAGGATCTACAGCACGGTAAGAACACAAGGACGTTTGATTTGGCTCTTGGGAAAGTTGCCCAACCCCCCCAATTTGCATTCAGTAACACAGCAAGTGTTTTCATACTTTTTATTTTTCCTTTAAAAATTACTTTAATAATCAAACGGTGTAATATAATGTATTACTATTAAATTAAATATAAAAACATCACATACAGCATACAGTTGCATTAGCTAATAGAGCTCCAGTATTGATGCAACTCTTAATAAATGTAAATTTGTAAACTCCAGTGTTGCCCATTTTGATTACTTATAGCTGAGACTTCATAATTCATCATAATTCAATGGTTGAGACATAAACAGAGAGATTCAGAGCGGTTTGGTGTGAAATGGTTCAGATGTCTTTACAGTGGTGGTGATAGGAACCAGGGGTCGCCATGACTACAACACAGATATAGACATTTTATTTACTATCCAGAACCACCAGTGAACCTACACAAGTCTTCTGAGTTTATATGGAATGTAGATGATGGAAAATAGTGGAAAATCTGAAATAATAAGTTTTCTTTGGGGACTATTTTGCCTCAGCATGTATCCCTCCGCTATGAACGGGTTCTAAACTATCATAAAACAGTGTCTCAGTCATCAGGCAGTGAATTCATAACCATTTCATGTAGGAACTTTCTGTGAGGGAGCTTTTAGAGGTGGACGTCTGGTTCCTATCACCACCACTGTGAACAGTTCTGACTCAGTAAGTTTATCTAGAACAGAGCGTTTCACACCAAACCACTCTGAACCTCTCTGATTATATCTTAACTGTTTTTAATTATTCAGGAATTTTAAAAAAAGTGGAATTAGCTTTTAAACAGGGGTTAAAGATCAGAGCTTTCCAATTAAACAAGGAATTAAAGCTTTCTGAATGGACACGAGAGCCAGTACTGAGAAACACTTAGACTTACTGTACATTAACATAACATAGGACCTGTATGATTAACCATAGCAATGAACAATATGATTTTATATAATCTATATATTAATCCTGTGAAATTAAACTTTCCTTTGCATCCATTTAACGTTTTAACTCAAAAAAATAACTCAGACCAGCTGTCGTTTTTAATGAATATGTATTCCTGTCTCAGTGTTTCAGCTCATCTCTGCCCACATGCCTGAAAAAAGCTCTGGTGGACAAATTCAAGCAGTTCAGTGAAGGTCAGCTGGCCAAATATGGCAAACGCAGCCGGAGGAAGCGCAGAGCCACGGTACAGCACTCGCTCTTCACACGGAGAGACGGATTATTAAAGGAGAAGTTCAGAAAAAAGCAGATTCACCTTCACACGAATGTAGTTCAGCTGTCAGGACAAGTTTGGACGTCTACAGAAAAAGACACATTTCTAACCCGACGTTCATCTTCAGAGAATGACTCACTCTGTTCGTCACCAGCAGCGACGGGGGAGGAAAAACGGCCTAAATATTACATAACACACTCTTACAAAGATGGTTCTTCAAGGGTTCTTTAGAAGGGGATTTTGCATGCTTAAATGGTTCCT
This sequence comes from Colossoma macropomum, assembly GCF_904425465.1. NCBI lineage: Eukaryota > Metazoa > Chordata > Actinopteri > Characiformes > Serrasalmidae > Colossoma > Colossoma macropomum. Next base: position 42,670,786 of record NW_023494805.1, read on the forward strand.
TTCATGGTGAAATCATGGTTCTTCAGATTGATGGAGAATGAAGTTTATATGGTTCTATAAAGCACCAAGAAGAGTTCCTCTATCGTTACGATCTCGAGCTTGTCAGAACAGAACAGAGGAACCCTTATTGTTGCTATAGAGATCCATTTTCTAAAAGGCTCTACATATAACCATATACAGCCCATTCTCCATCAATCTGAAGAACCATTTAAGCATGCAAATTGTTCTTTGGGCGTTCACGGTTCTATATAGAACCATTGTCTTTACTAAAGAACGCTTGAAGGACCATTTTTTAAGAGTGTATAACAAGCCACTTCATTTCAAGCTTGATATCGTAAGAATAGAAGAACCCTTTTGGGTGCTATATAGAACCCTTTTCAAAAACGGTTCTGTACAGAACCATCTGCTGCACATTCTTAGGAACGCTTTCATTTAATCATGCAAAATGTTCTCTGAGTGTTCATGGTTCTGTATAGAACCATTGTCTTTACTAAACAACCCTTGATGAAGCATCTTTGTTAAGAGTGTAACAACAGCAGAACCCTTTTTGGTGCTGTTTAGAACCATTTTCAAAAAGGTTCTACATATAACCATGTACAACACATTCTCCATCAGTCTAAAGAACCATTTCACCATGCAGAGAACCATTTAAGCATGCAAAAATTGTCTGTACTAACGAACCCTTGAAGAACCATCTTTTTAAAGAGTGTATGTAGAACCATTTCATGCCTAAATGGTTCTTTGCCTGGGGAAATCGTCTTCAGACTGAAGGAGAATGTGTTGTATGTGGTTCTATATAGAACCTTTTTGAAAATGCTTCTACATGGCACCAAAAATGACTCTATTATTACAAGCTTAACATCAAACACTCTTAAAAAAGATGGTTCTTCAAGGGTTCTTTAGTGAAGTGTTCTTCAGATTGATGGAGAATGTGCTGTAGGTGGTTTTATATATATATATATATATATATATGTATGTATAACCTTTTTGAAAAGGGTTCTATATAGCACCAAAAAGGGTCGTTCTGTTGTTTCAAGTATGACATCGTAATAAGAGCAGAACCCTTTTGGGTGCTACACAGAACCCTTTTCAAAAAGATTTGTAAATAGAACCATATACAACACATTCACCACCAACCTGAAGAGCCATTTCGCCATGCAAAGAACCATTAAGCATATATATATATATATATGTATAGAGAGAGAGAGAGAGAGAGAGAGAGAGATCATGGTTTCTAAATAGAACCATTCCCTTTTACTGAAGAACCCTTAATGAACTGTGTTTTATCTACAGATGTGTGTGGTAGTTTGATGAGGGAAGGAAATGGTCCACATTGTCGAACTGGAACTTGCTAGTAACCCAGTATCTCTTAATCCTGTAGCCCAGTAACTGAATAAAACTGAATAAAGTGAATCTCTCACTAAAAAATGAGACGAATGTGTGGAATTTCCTCTGAAAGCTCTGATGGGGTCATGTAAACAGCCCCTCCTCACTTCCTCTCCTTTTAAACAGTCATTAGTGTCTTTCAGGCTCAGCTCTTCTAACACAGATATAATATGTATTATATGGTTAGTGTTTCTGAGTGATTTCTACCGTGTGTCTCCGCTCTGTGTAGGATTTTCCTCCTGACCAGAGCAAGAAATGGGCAGACCTCCTCAGAACAGACCACTCAAACCTGCAGAAACACGTGAGTGACTTTGAGTCTCTGCAGATGATCTTCATTTCTTTGCCTTTATGTGAAAAAACATTCACTCAGGTTTAGCCATTAATAATTCCTCATATGTAGTGCGTATGAGAGCGTTCCTCATGTCTCAGAGCTGGAAATGAAAAATGTGTGTGTGTTTCAGTTACAGAGGGATCAGAGTGAGTTCAGCATGCAGAAGCTGATAAAACGTCTCCACATCAAAGAGCCCGCAGAGTTAGTCATGAGCATCCTGGGGAAGAAGTATGTAAACCCATCACACTGTGTCCCTATAACCCCATGACCGTATATGCTTGTAATTCCATAATCCTGTAACCCCAAAACCACCATAATCCTTTAAACCTTTCATTTTATTATCCTTTAACCTCATTACCCCTCTACACCTACAACCCCGTAAAGCCATGATGCCATAACACCATGACCTGTAATCCCATAACATCATCATAACACCATAATCCTGCAACTCCATAACTCCATCATCCTGTGACCTCATAACTCCATCATCCAGTAACACCATAAACCCAAAACTCCATAATATTTTAAACCTGTCATTTTATTATCCTTTAACCTCATTATCCCATATTCATATAACCCCCTAAAGCCATGATGACGTAACGCCATAACCTCGTAATCCTGTAATCCCAAACTCCATAATCCTGTAACCCCATAACTCCATAATACTCTAACCTCATAACTCCATAATCCTGTAACCGCATAACTCCATAATCCTATCACCCCGTAACTCCATAATCCTGTAATCCCATAATTCCATAATCCTGTAACCCCATAACTCCATAATACTCTAACCTCATAACTCCATAATCCTGTAACCGCATAACTCCATAATCCTATCACCCCGTAACTCCATAATCCTGTAATCCCATAATTCCATAATCCTGTAACCCCATAACTCCATAATACTCTAACCTCGTAACTCCATAATCCTGTAATCCCATAACTCCATAATCCTGTATCCGCATAACTCCATTATCCTGTCACCGCATAACTCCAAAATCCTGTAATCCCATAATTTAATAATCCTGTAACTGCATAACTCCATAATCCTGTAATCCCATAATTCCATAATCCTGTAACCCCATAACTCCATAATCCTGTAACCGCATAACTCCATAATCCTGTAATCCCATAATTCCATAATCCTGCATCCGCATAACTCCATAATCCTGTCACCCCGTAACTCCATAATCCTGTAATCCCATAATTTAATAATCCTGTAACCACATAACTCCATAATCCTGTAATCCCATAACTCCATAATCCTGTAACCCCATAACTCCATAATCCTGTCACCCCGTAACTCCATAATCCTGTAATCCCATAATTCCATAATCCTGTAACCCCATAACTCCATAATCCTGTAACCTCATTACTACATCGTCCTGTAACCGCATAACTCCATATTCTCATAATTCTGTAACTACTTAATCCCCTTATTCCATAGTCACAACTCCATAATTCCGTACCATTATAAGCCCATTATCTTGTATCCCCATAAACCTATAATTGTGTAACCTGGATTAGTCCAAAATTGTTCAACCCTTAGATTCAAAGCAAAATGGAAAAGCAGGTGGCCTATGATAAATGCTGGAGATAGTTATACAATACATTTCTACTTTTGGGAGCTGTAATGGTTATTTACTGTGTCACACTGATTAGGTACTTTTATTGTGTGTGTGTGTGTGTGTGTGTGTGTGTGTGTGTGTGTGTGTGTGTGTGTGTGTGTGTGTGTGTCTGTGTAGGTACCCTGCCGATGCGAAGGTGTTTGAGCGCAGTGGTCTGAGTGGAGTTTGGCAGAGTGACCGCGCCGGTCAGAGAATGAAACTCAAACAGCCGGACACGTGGCAGACCACACTGAGCCGAGAGGGAAACAAGGCTGCTACCTGGGAAAAGATGATCGGTCTGAGCACAAACTCACACAGCAATCATCTCAACACGACACAACACACACAATTAGATAATAAACAGCTTATTAATTACCAGGAGGTTCCAGAGACTCTGATTCGGTCAGGTTCTTCCACATTATACTCACCGTAGCATCTCTGTATGGAGCTCACTTTGTTTGTGGTGGTGTTTCCTGCAGAAACAGAAAGAACATTTCTTAATCTTTTCCACTGAGTTGAAAGCAGATAATTCTCCACAATTTTATTCTATGTTGTAGCAACATGATTTCCCTTCACTGGAACTGAGGGGCCCAAACCATGAAAGACAGTCTCAGACTCATTATTCCTCCTCCACCAAACTTGTACATTCACTGTTTCTCCTATACGTTTCCATTTCTCAGTAACAGCTGGCTAGAGCAGCTCTAGCAGGGCAGATGTGTAACAACTTGTTGGAAAGGTAGAATGCTATGAGAGCACCACTGAGCTCCTCGGTACGTCCTGTTCTACTTGTCTAAGGTGACTGTATGCTTGATTTCATACACCTGTTAGGAGTAGGAGTAGTTAAAATACCTAAACCCGCTACTTAGTGGTAGGTGTCCACATACTTTTGGCCGTATAATGTATATATATTATTTTATGTATTGCATATTAGCAGTGTGTATGTGTGATTGATGAGGTTTTTAGTAAGTGTGTGTGTTCTGTGTTCATAGACAGGAACTCTCTGCCGTTTGTGGTGATGCTAAAGAACCTGAGGAACATGATCACTCAGGGCATCAGTGCCAAACACCACGACAAGATACTGAAACGACTCACATCAGAGGTAATTCACCTCCATCCCACCATTCAACACCATCCAACTCACCATTCACCACCATTCACCTCACTGTTTACCTCTACTCACCTCTATCCATCTTCATCCACCTCACCATTCACCTCCATACATCTCACCATTCATCTCCGTTCCTCTCACCATTCACCTCCATACATCTCATCATTCATCTCCGTTCCCCTCACCATTCACCTCCATACATCTCACCATTCATCTCCGTTCCTCTCACCATTCACCTCCATACATCTCACCATTCATCTCCGTTCCTCTCACCATTCACCTTCATACATCTCACCATTCATCTCCGTTCCTCTCACCATTCACCTTCATACATCTCACCATTCATCTCCGTTCCTCTCACCATTCACCTCCATACATCTCACCATTCATCTCCGTTCCTCTCACCATTCACCTTCATACATCTCACCATTCATCTCCGTTCCTCTCACCATTCACCTTCATACATCTCACCATTCATCTCCGTTACCCTCACCATTCACCTCCATACATCTCATCATTCATCTCCGTTCCTCTCACCATTCACCTCCATACATCTCACCATTCATCTCCGTTCCTCTCACCATTCACCTTCATACATCTCACCATTCATCTCCGTTCCTCTCACCATTCACCTCCATACATCTCACCATTCATCTCCGTTCCTCTCACCATTCACCTCCATACATCTCACCATTCATCTCCGTTACCCTCACCATTCACCTCCATACATCTCATCATTCATCTCCGTTCCTCTCACCATTCACCTCCATACATCTCACCATTCATCTCCGTTCCTCTCACCATTCACCTTCATACATCTCACCATTCATCTCCGTTCCTCTCACCATTTACCTTCATACATCTCACCATTCATCTCTGTTCCTCTCACCATTCACCTCCATCCATCTCATTGCTCATCTCCATTCATCTCACCATTCTTCTTCATTCACCTCACCAAGTTTTTAAATACTACTGCTACTACTGGCTGCCATTACGCCGGTTCTCAAGAAGAGCGGTTTAGACCCTGAGAATTTAGCCAATCTCTAATCTCCCATTTCTCACCAAAATACTTGAACGGACAGTAGCAGTCCAGTTAATAGACCATATTGAATCCAATGACCTGTTTGCAGTTTTCCAGTCTGGTTCTAGAAAGAATCACAGCACTGAAACTGCGCTTGTTAGGGTGGTGAATGATCTCTTAATAGCAGCTGATAAGAGTTTGTTGAATTTGCTTGTTCTATTGGACCTTATTGCCGCTTTTGATACAGTATAGCCTACTACTACATCGGCTTCAAAATTTGATTGGCATATCTGGTACTGCACTTGCCGGGTTTCAGTCATATCTAGCAGACAGGCAGCAGTTTGTCTCTATTGGAGGTAACAGATCTGACTCATGCTCCCTGTCTTGTGGTGTTCCTCAGGGGTCAGTTCTTGGCCCTTTGCTCTTTATATTGTACGTGCTCCCCCTTGGTGACATCATCAGACGACATGGATTGCAGTTTCACTGTTGTGCGGACGATGTGCAGATCTATATATATATATATACACTAAACCATCTCACGGTTTACCACCCTCGGTGCTGATTAATTGTTAGGACATGGATGACTGAGAACTTCCTGGGTCTGAATAGTAATAAGTCAGAGGCCATATTAATTGCCTCTCCAGCTACAATTAAAAAGATAAGCAGCACTGCTGTTTCTATTCCTGGTTATATCGTCTCTTCTTCGACCCAGATTAGAAACTTGGGCGTGATTTTTGACTCCACTCTGTCTTTTGAGCCCCATATCAGGAACACTTCTAAGGCAGCCTTTTTCCATTTGAAGAGCATTGCTAGGATCCGCCTTTTCTCTCTTTTTCTGCTGCTGAGACTGTTATCCATGCTTTTGTAACATCTAGAATTGACTACTGCAATGCAGTGCTACATGGACTCCCTGCTCGGGTTCTGAATAGGCTGCAGTATGTGCAAAATTCAGCTGCTAGGGTTTTAACCCACACAAGATCCTGGGAGCACATCAGTCTCTGAAACAGCTTCATTGGCTCCCAGTACAGTATCGCGTTCAATGCAAACTGCTTGTGCTGGTTTTTAAACCTTTGAATGGCCACGCCCCCTCCTACCTTGGTAGTCTGCTTCAGTTATACTCTCCAGCTCGCACTCTTCACTTCTCTGATTCACGTTTGCTCAAAGTTCCTCCTTCTAAGCTGCGTACTGTTGGTGACAGGGCATTCAGTGTTGCTGGCCCCAAGCTGTGGAACAGTCTCCCCTCCGAGTTGCGTGCTTGTTCGACCCTGGCTATGTTCAAACCCCCTTTTTCCCGATGAATTTTGGCTCTTTTTTCTCTGGTGTACAACTTACTTATACATAAATAAAATATCGTCATTTGATCATATGTGAGTCATCACTGATCACCATGCTTTGCTGGTTTGTAATTTAGCTTCATTTTCATGTCTTTTCTGTTCCTGTCTATAAGCACTCAGTCACTTTTAAACCTGACAAACACACATTAACACAGTCTGTTCTGTTGTTTCAGTCGGCTGTGATCCAGAGTAAACTGCTCCCTTTCAGCTTCCTCGCCGCATATAAAGTCATTATGCAGCTCAGCAGGTTTGGTAAGTTACACTACTGCATATAATCTTTAACTGTGTACTCAGGGCTACTTTAAGGATACACTGATACAAGAAGAACATAGTACAACAATAATAACTGGAAAAGTAGTACATTTCCCAAAGAAATGCAGAGTGACTGCATTGCTTAAGCTATTACCCAGTTAGATAGTTGGTTATTGTGTTCCAGGTGGTTGCCAGGAGATTGCTAGGTGGTTGCTATGATATTGCAGGTGGTTGCAAAGGTGCTGCTACTTTGTTTCTGTGGTTTCAGGATGTTAAGCGATCTGCCATTCACTCCTACACTATATACATTGCATTTGATGCCAAACTATAGCCATAAATAACCACCTTAAAGGGTTTAAACACCTAACCTGGAAAGGCAGTGTGCTTCACCAGTTGAGTCTGATGTCGTCATGTTTCCAGTTGACTCTACGCCGGACAGCCATAAGGTCATCCTGCAGGGGATTGTGAAGAGGTTTCGGAAGCGTAAGGCCTTTAAGTATGTGGACTGGACATCGGCCAGTCGCCGGAGGATGCGAGCAACGCTTGGAGTGCCACTCGTCTACCGTCTCTACAAAGTGAAACGCAGACTCCTGCAGAGAGCCAGGTCTGTCCAGCACACTGACCACATACTGTATGTCCAAAGATGTCCAGACAGTCCTGCTAATGAGTGAATTCAGCTGCTTTAAGGTGAACCTTTTGCTGACACAGGTGTTCCATTTACAAAATTCTAAGAAAGTATGGCCTCTCTTAATGGCCTCGGTACGTCCATCAAACTTTTAGTTCAGGCTACTTGGCTAAAACATTCAGCAGCTTAAAAGCTCATAGAAGAAAACATTTGAAATATTTTTCATTTAAAATAAGCTGGCTTTAAGACGGTCGGTGCAGACATGGACGTTTGAGAACTGGCAAAACAGGAATGTTGGCCAGTTTAAAGTGAACAAAAAAGGGATTCTGGAAAACCATGTTTACGTTAATCAAACAGGAAAACTCATTAAGTCACTTAATTATAAAGCAGAAGGTTTTCAGGTCTAATAAGGAGGTTTTGAGCTGCCCCTTCAGATGAGCTGATACTAAAGCTAACACTGGAGCTGATCAGATGTTAGATGCTGAGGAGGACTCGTCGTCTTTTACACGAAATCTTTCAGCAAATTTTAATGACAGCCACTCGTTTTGTTTCTTTGTTATGATTGCAGTACTCATCACCACTCAAACCTTTCAGGTGTTTCAAACATCTTTGGGCCAAACGACTTTCAATAAATGCTTTAGTGCTGGAAAAGAAAACTGATCATTCATATAAACAGTGAATATCAAACTAGTTTTTTTTAAAAAATATGATGTTGATGAGTTCATTTCAGTTCTGTTGGTTCCACAGCCAGAGGAAGTTCAGTCAGGAGCTGCTGGAGCGATACCTGCAGGCTCTGCTGAAGGCCGTGGAGATTTCCTGCAGATACAACATCCCCCTGATACCCGGACGCACCCTCATCTGCCTTTCTGATAACTTTTATGACAACAACTGGAAACAGGCTGGGGAGTTCTTTCTGCCTCCAGACCCCTCAGAGAAGGCGGAGAAGACCCTCCCAGAACCTTCAGAGGACACAGAGAAGACCCTCCCAGAACCTTCAGAGGACGCAGAGAAGACCCTCCCAGAACCTTCAAAGGACACAGAGGAGACCCTCCCAGAACCTTCAGAGGACGCAGAGGAGAACGATTCAACACTTGCAGTGAGATAAACACGAACTTTGTAACACAGTAAATCAGTGTTTGTATACAGTGCTGGGCAAAAGTCAGAGACCACCTTTTATTTATATCATTTCCATTCAAAACGGCCATTAAGTAAAAGATTCAGTCAGACAAAAAGCAGAAAACATATTTAACAGAAAATGCACAGATATTTACATAATTAAGTAAAATGTAACCACATTTTCAGTGTTTAGTGTGTCACTCTCTTCTATTCTGTTCAGGAGCCTCACTTTCAGTTCCTCAAAGAATCTGCAGACACACCTCCAAAGTTCAGTCTTAGAAGCTGGTTGATCATTTTCTGAAGTAATCAAACACATTCAGTGGTGTTGAGGTCTGGACTCTGGGGTGGTCAGTCCATTGTTCAGCTTCTTTGTTTGATGTGTCCGTCTCCTTTTCTCAGTGAGGTTCTTTTTGATCAGCTACACATCCTTTCAGACCCACAGCGCTGAGTCGTCTTCTCACAGTGGAAGGATGGACAGAAACACCTGTGGATGTTTTCAGATCTGAAGCAGCTTGATTTTCTCCTCTCTCTCAGAGATGAAAGCTTTAAGTGCTGTTTATCTGATGGGGGCAGTTTTGGGGTCGACCAGCTCTTCCAGGTGGTTGTTAGGAGACACATTTTCTCTATAGCTGTTAATCAGTTTTTGAGCTCCAGTTTTGGAAACTTTGACTTTCTCCTTTATAGTGCAAGTGGATTATTTCATATTTGATAACCTCAAAAAACCTCATCTAAAAAATTAGTAACTTAATGGCTGTTTAGACCTGTAATTAAAAGCGTGAAGGGTCTCTGACTTTTGCACAGCACTGTACATACAGCAAACCAGGCAAAAGTCTGGACGCATATTCTCTCTTTACTTTACATATTCTTGTTTCAGTGGAGGATCTCAAGGGGAACTGGAGCTCCACCAAGCTGCTGCTTTTGTTAGTTTGCTGCTTGTTGATTTATCCATGGTTCCCTACGAGCATCTGTCCAGTGTAGTCTGCTGAATGTGCTGAAGGTTTCTCTTTAAAAGACGTCTATAATCTCTATTTGAGTAAAAGCACAACAATCACAACTTCTATCAAGCGCTCCGCAGCTGGGCTTCAGCCTGCACTACTACGGACAGGTCGAAGGGTCAGGAAATATCTTATTGGAATTAAAAATTACTGTAAATAAATTGTCATGTTAAGAAGTTAACTTTGACATCTAGTCAGCCCTAATTTACAGTTTAACCAAACTTTTGACTCGTGCTGTATGACTGTCAGGATTAGCCTTTTATTCACTGCCACATTGCTCGGTTGAATTTTCCATGTAAAGTCTCATTAAATATGAAATGATGGTGATTTCAGTCTGCTGTATGCTAACCTTTCTCTCTGCTTTAGGGGCAGCAGGCAGCTATCCTTTTGGCCATGCTGTTGAGATACGGCTGTGAGCACTCGCAGGTCCAGTTTATGAGCTACAGCGGATTTCACGAGGTGGAGTTTAAGTCTGACAACTTTTTGGAGAACGCGTGGCACGGAATTAAACAGATGAAGGTCAGGCTTCACATTTACAGGGTTTTGTTGTTGAAAAAAAGTTTAAAACACAGTTTAGAAGTCAGATTTTTAGCTGTGCTAACATACTGTAGTCCATGTTTATAGAAAACAGTGTGTCACACAATTATGATACGATAACTATCAGTAAAGGAGTTCTGTGTCTTGGATGACCAGACGTCCGCTGCTTTCGAGGGCTCTAAATTTGGTGAACATTCGGTACATACTGCAATTGTTTTAGTAAGTTTCATTCATTTAGACTGTTTTTATTTATTTATATATTAACAGTAGAATTACATGAAGAAAACTGCCACCGGTAACAGCGCAGAACAGCGTGAATTAAATGGAAATTACAACAGCAGAGTTTTCACCATGTGCCTTATCAATATGTAGTTTAAATGTATTCTGAATATGTTACTGTCTTATGTATTGTAATGGAATACGTTACTGAATACATTAAGTACAGTGTATTCAGTATTCAGCCATCCCTACTGTTTCAAAGTATTCCGCCCAACTCTGCTGGACAGACAACCAAAATCCAGGACAATCTTGGATGAGTGACAAACCTACAGGCGACCATGTTGGCTAGCAAAACGCTGAGTGATGGGCAGAGAGAGAGAGAGGACATCCTCCCCACCCACAAACAGAGAGGACCTTATTGAACTTCGGGCCAACAGTTTAAATAAACAACAAAAAAGTTTACATGCAGACAAAGACATTTGGGACTTTTAACTGATCTTGGACTTTAGACTAAAATCCTTTTGCTTTGAGTGACCCTGTACCTTAATTATGATTATTTTATTTTATTTAAAAATTACATTTTGTCACTACAATTTAATTTAACTTTGAGCTCAAAAACTCAGCAAACACAGCTTTGAACAGCTGTTCACACAGAAAATCATCATATTTTACATTAAAACACTAAATCATATTTTTCATTAAAAGATCTCCAGCCCACAACTTCGATCCTCTGAGCCGACAGTACATGACTGAGGTGCCCTTGAGCAAGACACCTAACCCCCAACTGCTCCCCAGGCACTGTGGATAGGGCTGCCCACCGCCCTGGGCAAGTGTGCTCACTGCCCCCTAGTGTGTGTCTTCACTAGTGTGTATGTGGTGTTTCACTGCACGGATGGGTTAGATTGCGGATGTGAAATTTCCCCATTGTGGGAATAATAAGGGTCACTTAATCTTTCTTTGGGGACTGTTTTGCCTCAGCATGTATCCCTCCGCCAAGAACGGGTATTGATACTTTATTAATACTTTGGGTTTAAATAGATCAGAACATAATCCTCATAAATATCTAAGCTACTTCATTGTTTTTTATTTTATTTATTTATTTATTTATTTATTTATTTTTAGAGTCAGGCCGCAGTTTGAACTAACTCTATAGAATGGTTCAGTTATAAATATAAACTTCAAGTACAAGACAGCAGTTTGCAGCCAATTCAGCATAACAATATATATATATATATATATATATATATATATATATATAAAATATATATATATATAAATATATATATAAAATATACAAGATTAGGCTTGTATGAAAAAGAAGAAGCCATTCTTAAAACTATGTGTGAGTTTTAACTATAAGTTTTAGAGTTGATTGTAGTGCTGTGATGGTTCTATGACTGTTTGATGGACTGTTTTCTAGGGTCATTTTAAAAACTTGATTTTTCTTTATTTCTTTTCTCGAATCTCCTTTTTAGACATCCTGGAAGGAGGAGCTAAAGTGGACATCATACTGTAACTTCTTCTCAAAGTTGACTGCAGACAAAACAAAGGTGTGGTCAGATTAACGTCTGGTTTTGCACAGGCCTTGTTCAGACTGCCAGCGATTATCCAGATTATATCCAGATTGATTTTGAGAGGGGGCGGCACGGTGGCGCAGTGGGTAGCGCTGTCGCCTCACAGCAAGAATGGCCTGGGTTCGATTCCCGGCCGGGTGACCAGGGTCATTTCTGTGTGGAGTTTGCCTGTTCTCCCCGTGTCTGTGTGGGTTTCCTCCGGGTACTCCGGTTTCCTCCCACAGTCCAAAAACATGCAGTCAGGCTGATTGGACATGCTAAAATTGCCCCTAGGTGTGAGTGTGTGTGTGTGTGACTGTGTATGTCTGTCTGTCTGTCTGCCCTGCGATGGACTGGCGACCTGTCCAGGGTGTATCCTGCCTTCCGCCCAATGACAGCTGGGATAGGCTCCAGCACCCCATTGCGACCCAGAAGGATAAGCGGTTTAGATGATATATGTATGTATGATTTTGAGAGGCTGGACAGCAAACAACATGAAATCTGATTTTTGCAAAAAAATCTGACAAACCACATTTGGAGGAGTGGCAAAGATTCATGGTTATGAAGAGAGTTCTGAAGAGTTTGGAGGGCGAGATGATGCTCCTCCATCTCTCCTGCATCCACGTTTGAAATCCGCGTCAACAGCGTAGCTACGCAGTTACTGACGCCTGCGTTGTAACCACGGCAACCCATGCAGATAGACTGGTGATGTCTGGACACACAAATCAGATCTGAGCACTTGCAAATAACAGAGCGGACAGTCGCCTCAAAAGATCTGATCAGAGAAACCGATCTGATTTGCCTGCAGTCTGAACACAGCCATAGTTGATTGCTTTGAGATCAATGCAGATGGTGCTTCACCCTTATTTAAACTAACGAGGGCCACTCTGCGCAGGTGGATAATATAATCGTGGTGAATGAGTACTGGTTGGATTCCACTTTAGAGTCTGAAGTGTACAGATACCGCAAGAACACCAGCAGTGACGCTCTTGTGGTTTACCTGGTGCTCAAACCAGAGTAAGTCCTCCCCTTTAGTAGCTGTTAATCAGTTTTCTGCTTCTTTCTGTTTATTTCCCTTGGGCTTCTTTTCCTTATGCAAGTTTTATTATTTTATTATTATAGTTTTATATCTAATCTACTCAGAAATATCTCCTGAAAAACCAAAAGCCTGAGCTTAGTGGCCACTTTGACAGGAAATTAAATAAATAAAGGCTGCTTTCTGACTTTGTACAATGCCTAATATCATTCCTGTCTGAGCGAAAACTTGTTTTCTATTTTCTGACATTATTTGAAAGATACTGCTGCATTTTACATTCTGTAAAACATTTCATGATGAGTGGATCAATGGACAATGATCCAAAACTACTTGGAATACTTGCATAAATGTAAATAAAAACCAAATGCAAAGATGAGCAAATCATTAAAACCATATAATTAATTGAAGACAATACAAAGACAACATATCAAATGTTGAAACAGAGAAATTTTATTGTTTTTTATAAAATATATGCTCATTTTTAATTTGATGCCCACAACATGTTACAAAAAAGTTGGGACGGGGGCCTGTTTACCACTGTGTTTCATCACTTTTAACAACACTCTGTAAGTGTTTAGGAACTGAGGAGACCAGTTGATGTAGTTTTGAAAGTGATTTGTTTTCCCATCCTTGCTTGAAATAGGATTTCAGGACTGCACTCTGTCATATTTTTCATTTCATGATGCGCCAAATGTTTTCAGTGGTGACAGGTCTGGACTGCAGACAGGTCAGTTTAGCACCGGACTCTTTTAATATGGAGCAATGCTGCTGTAATACATGCAGAATGTGGTTTGACATCGTCTTGCTGAAATAATCAAGGCCTTCCCTGAAAAAGACGTCGTCTGGATGGCAGCATTTGTTGCCAAAACATGTGTATATCATTCAGCATTAATGGTGCCTTCACAGATGTGCAGGTCACCCAGGCCATGTGCACAAATGCCCCCTATACCATTATGAATACTGGCTTCTGAACTGTGTGCTGATAACAAGCTGAGTGGTCTTTAGCCAGAAGGGCACAGCGCTTCAGATCACAGGACACTTTTCCACTTCACCTTGGTCCATTTCCAATGAGCTCAGGCCCAGAGAAGGTGGCAGCATTTCTGGATCCTGTTTATATTTGGTTTCTTCTTTGAGTTTTAACTTGCATTTGTGGATGCAGTGATGAACTGTTTTCACAGACAGTGGTTTTCAGAAGTGTTTCTGAGCCCATGCAGTGATTTCCACTACAGAATCATGTCTGTTTTTAATGCAGTGCTGCCTGAGGGCCCAAAGATCATCGCCAGCCAGTACTGGTTTTCAGCCTTGTCCTTTGCGCACAGAGATTGTTCTAGATTCTGTGAATTTTTTTAATGAAATTGTATACTGTAGTTGATGGAATCTCTAAGTTAAGTATTCTTGAATTGTTGCTCTATTTGATGGTTCAGTCTTTCACAGAGTGGTGAACCCCTCCTCATCTTCACTTCTGAAAGACTCCGCCTCTCTGAGATGCTCTTTTATACCCAGTCCTGCTACTGACCTGTTGCCAGTTAACCTAAATAGTTGTCAGATGTTCCACCAGATGTTTTTTTAAGCATTAGGCAACTTTGCTGTCTTTCGTGCCCTCTGTCCCAGCTTTTTTGATATATATTAATGGAATTTAATTTAAAATGGGCTAGTATTTTTCAAAAAATAATAACATTTCTCAGTTTAAACATTTAATATGTTGTCTTTTTACTGTTTTCAATGAAATATAGGAGTTAAATAATTTGCACATCATTGCTTCTGTTTCTGTTTACATTTTGCACAGCATCCTAACTTTTTTGGAATTAGGGTTGTACACTGAACGTTATGATTGGTTTTTGTCCTGACCTCACAAATGCGCTTCTGGAAGTATGGTCAAAAATTCCCATAAACACTCCTAAACCTTGTGGAAAGCCTTCCCAGAAGAGTTGAAGCTGTTATAGCTGCAAAGGGTGGGCCGACATCTTTTTAAACCCTATGGATTAAGAATGGGATGTCACTCAAGTTCATATGCATGCGAGCGAATACTTTTGGAAATATAGTGTATGTTATTGATTACATTTACACCAAATTAGCATTCTGTATAACTGGTTCAAGTTTGCACTTCTGAGTTTAAAGGATGTAAAGGATGGTTTTCCGCTGAGCAAGGCTGCACACACAGCAGTACATCATTTTTCAAATCATAATAAAATACCTCCTGCTTATAGACACTGCTGTGGTATGGGTTTACAACCTGCACTTTCCACACATTTTCTTCACTTCTTTTAATGAGCTATGATTCAGAAATAATTCATATAATAATAATTCATGCTTTGTTGTGTTAGCTGGTAATGAGTGTGATAGCTTTAAACACTGTTTCATCTTAGTGGGGACGACAGTGATGACAACCATGATCCTCACGTTGTGTATCTCTCGGAGTTCAGTAAGCAGATCCTGAAGTAAGAGTTCCTTCCTCTCTGAATAATGCTGCTGGGCTTCGGCTTTTCCACTCTGTTTTATTGAGCTCTGTGTCTCCATGTTTATTGAGCTCCGTGTCTCCATGTTTATTGAGCTCCATGTCGGCAGGTTTGTTTCAGAGAGAGGTTCCTCCAGGCTCTTGGACCATGTGGAGAACATGGACAAGCTGTATGAGATCCCTCCTCCAGCCGGATTCAGAGACAAACCAGAGAGAACCACAGACGTCGTCCCATTGCCTGCCACTCCAAAGCTCAGGTGGCTCTCAGACCAACAAGATTCCATTGATGCACATTTCCATTTTAAACATCTCGTTTTCTGCATTTAAAATGAGCAAAATTTAATTTAAAATAAAACTATTTGACTATTTTTACCTTGTTTTAGTTTCATGTAACCAAACTATGAAAATATGGAGGCTGGGTGAGTGGGCGTGGTTATTGGGTAAAAGTATGAAGGCTGGGTGAGTGGGCGTGGTTATTCAGTGAGAGTATGAAGGCTGGGTGAGTGGGCGTGGTTATTGGGTAAAAGTATGAAGGCATTGTGAGTGGGCGTGGTTATTGGGTAAAAGTATGAAGGCAGTGTGAGTGGGCGTGGTTATTCAGTGAGAGTATGAAGGCTGGGTGAGTGGGCGTGGTTATTGGGTAAAAGTATGAAGGCATTGTGAGTGGGCGTGGTTATTGGGTAAAAGTATGACGGCTGGGTGAGTGGGCGTGGTTATTCAGTAAGAGTGTGAAGGCTGGGTGAGTGGGCGTGGTTATTCAGTGAGAGTGTGAAGGCTGGGTGAGTGGGCGTGGTTATTCAGTGAGAGTATGGAGGCTGGGTGAGTGGGCGTGGTTATTCAGTAAGAGTATGAAGGCTGGGTGAGTGGGCGTGGTTATTCAGTGAGAGTATGAAGGCTGGGTGAGTGGGCGTGGTTATTCAGTGAGAGTATGAAGGCTGAGTGAGTGGGTGTGGTTATTCAGTGAGAGTATGAAGGCTGGGTGAGTGGGCGTGGTTATTCAGTAAGAGTATGAAGGCTGAGTGAGTGGGTGTGGTTATTCAGTGAGAGTATGAGGGCTGGGTGAGTGGGCGTGGTTATTCAGTGAGAGTATGAAGGCTGGGTGAGTGGGCGTGGTTATTCAGTGAGAGTGTGAAGGCTGGGTGAGTGGGCGTGGTTATTCAGTGAGAGTATGGAGGCTGGGTGAGTGGGCGTGGTTATTCAGTGAGAGTATGGAGGCTGGGTGAGTGGGCGTGGTTATTCAGTGAGAGTATGAAGGCCGGGTGAGTGGGCGTGGTTATTCAGTCCAGTCTTTCTCCTGTCCTCAGGTGGCGAGAGGTGCGTGTGGTCATTTCGTCGTCGTTGCGGGACGTGTACGCTGAGAGGGATGTTTTGGTGCACTCTGTGTTTCCGGAGCTGCGGCGCCGTGTGGCTCCACACTGCCTCTACCTGCAGGAGGTGGAACTGCGCAGTGGTTTATCAGAGGAGGAGGCGGCTCAGGCCGTGGAGCTTTGTCTGTCAGAGGTGGGCCGCAGTCAGCTGCTGCTGGGGATTCTAGGAGAGAGATACGGGCCGGTTCTGCCTCAGCCTGCGCTGACCAGTCAGCCTCAAAACAGCTGGGTAAGAGTAAAGTATGAGCTTCTCTTTGAGGTTTTCAAATGTGTTAGATGGTCTGTAGAGTTCTGATGATTCTGCTGACTTTTATATTGATATGATCGTCATACACACACATATTTTATATACATATATATATAGACTGGCGACCTGTCCAGGGTGTATCCTGCCTTCCGCCCAACTATTCAATGTTCATGTCTTTACTGCTAATGCTGGACTGAAAAACACAGCGACGTCATGTTTTTTATTGAAAATACCTCAAACAGTATTGATTTTGAAAAAAACATTTGATTTTGATAATGATCATTATTGTCTACAGTCACACTGGGGTCTTAATATCATTCTTCTCTCTCCTGTTCCAGCTGAACTCCGCCCCCTCTGGGCTGTCAATCACAGAGATGGAGATCCGTCAGTTTCACTCTCTGTATCCCGACTCTGCTCAGAGACGCATGTTCTTCTACTTCAGATCTCCACACCTGGTCAGGTACGTTTGCACTTTAACCAGTTAATGTGCACACAGTGATACACATTGTATGGCCAAAAGTATGTGGACACCTGACCATCACACCTACAGGAGCTTGTTGGACGTCCCATTCTAAATCCATAGGCATTAATATGGTGTTGGTCCCCCTTTGCAGCTCTAACAGCTTCCAGTCTTCTGGGAAGCTTCTACAAGATGTTGGAGTGTCTGTGGAAATTTGTGTCCACCCAGTCTAAAGAGCATTTGTGAGGTCAGGCACTGATGTTGGGCGAGAGGGCCTGGCTCACAATCTCTGTTCTAGTTCATCCCAAAGGTTTTCAGTGGGGTTGAGGTCAGGGCTCTGTGAGGGCCGCTGGAATATCACAGTACTCCAAGAAATTTTCACAATACATGATATGTCACAATATTTATTTTTTCAGGCGTCTGATCAGTTAAAACTGAGAAAAAAAAGAACCAGTAGTGCTTAATTTTAGAAAATACTATCAAAAATAAACATAAATAAAAACACACCATATGTATAGAAAAGCATATGATATTCTATTGTGACACTTTATCACGATAACGATATATATTGTCATTGTCCAGCCCTGTTGAACAGACCAGACAAGCACATAGACTGTTAACAAATGTGCTGTGAAAATGCTGAAATGTTAGATGTGACTAGAATGATGAACAGAATGAATAAAATGACTGAGAAAGCTGCAGAACATCAAGAATGAAGTTTTAATAAAATGAATACTCTCACTGCCTCGTATTTTAAAAGTGGTGAACAAATCTCAAGGCAGAGAACTCATCAATTAATGACTATAAATTGATAATTACAGTTATCATGTTTTATTTGGAAACTGAAAACTTGAAATATTAAGGAAACATTTTAAAATCTCTTCAGTCTCACTTACAGTATTTCAGCATGCACTTTGTTATTACTAATAAAATAACAGCAATTATTAATATGACTGCTGATTCCAAATGGTAATGTATATGTAAATTAGATTAATCACCAAACTGTTCTTTAAGCCTGATTACTGATTACAGCCTAGCTCCACTGTGTTTGATCTACTGCGTGTGCTGTTTCTGGGTTCAGCTCAGTTCCTGTGGCGTGGAGAGCGGACTTCACAGCCGAGTCGAGAGAATCAGAGGCTAAAATGGACGAGCTGAAGGAATGGATCCGGACAAACCAGTTCAGAGTGACAGAAAAGTAGGTCGTGGCATCGAGTGTTGGTTTATTTTGTCTCAGCAGGCCTCTGTATGAGCTGGTGTGCAGTTAGAGGCGATAGCTCATCTGTTAGTGGAAGCACAAGGTGGGTGTGTCTAATAAAGTGGCCAGTGAGTGGAAGTACAAGGTGGGTGTTTCCAATAAAGTGGCCAGTTAGTGGAAGTACAAGATAAGTGTTTCTAATAAAGTGGCCAGTTAGTGGAAGCACAAGGTGGGTGTTTCCAATAAAGTGGCAAGTTAGTGGAAGTACAAGGTGGCTGTTTCTAATAAAATGGCCAGTTAGTAAAGGCACAAGGTGTTTCTAATATAGTGGCCAGTTCGTGGAAGCACAAGGTGGGTGTTTCCAATAAAGTGGCCAGTTAGTGGAAGTACAAGATAAGTGTTTCTAATAAAGTGGCCAGTTAGTGGAAGCACAAGGTGGGTGTTTCCAATAAAGTGGCCAGTGAGTGGAAGTACAAGGTGGGTGTTTCTAATAAAATGGCCAGTTAGTGAAAGCACAAGGTGTTTCTAATATAGTGGCCAATTAGTGGAAGCACAAGGTGGGTGTTTCCAATAAAGTGTCCTGTTAGTGGAAGTACATGATAGGTGTTTCTAATAGAGTGAACTTGCCTGACTCCTCTATGATGTGCTCTCTCTCTCTGTATCTGCAGTTACCCGTGTGAGTGGGGGGGTAAGGGGGTGGACGGACGGCCCTGTGTGAAAGGACTGGAGGAGTTTGCGAAGGCTGTGGTGGAAGATCTCTGGGCAGCTTTACAGGAGCTCTTTATGGAGGTCAGGCATCAAACTCAAAACACACGTCCAAAAAACTGTCGCACTGCGCTCTGGGGTTCCTTCTCTATGCTAATGTGATTCGTTTTCTTAAGCTCTTCATTAATACTCATAATAAAGTGAATGATCAATAGAAACTCAAGGACGTTTCCCATCAGTTAACCATTTCACATCAGTCTACTCTGACTCAACCACTGAATTTTACATTCAGCCTTAAATGGGTGGAATTCCCCTTTTAAGGCTGAAGAGGTTAAAGTTCTGTTTGCTGATTTCTGACAGGAAGTAAACGAGGCTGATGTGACGTCGGAGATTACCGAACAAGAAGTTCATCAGGAGGCTCAGCGCCGACACTTCCACGGCAGAGGGAAACTGGTTTCCATGGCGATAGAGAAAGTTAAAGAGTGTCAGCAAAAAGGAGGAATCCTATTGGTGGAGGGGCGCCGTGCAGAGGGCAAGACCGCTTTCATGGTACCTGCTTTCACTGATTTTAGTGTAAAATATGGATTATCATTTAATAGATTTGTGTTTTACGCTTTGTTTCGGGTTGGTTTACAATTTATTTTCTTTTATTCATTTTCATTCATCAGCTTAGATAACGTTTAATAAGATTCTGAAATGATTTAGTTACTGTTTCACTTTTATTATTCTTTTTATTTATTTTATTATCAACTTACTTCATAGCTAGTGCCAAGTTATTGTTTTACATCTTATATAAATAAAGTAATTTCATTACCTGTGTTTTAAAAATGTATCCCTATTTGATCTGTTATTTATAAAGTTATTATATTGTTACAATTTTAATGGTTTATTGATTTTTTTTACTACTAAATTTAGTATTATGATTAATATTATTACTGTTTTTAGCGTTTGATATGTTTTGTATTGTGTTATGATGTCTGTATTGTCTCGGCTACATTGTAAATGAGGGTCTCCCTCAATGTGAGTTTAAATAAATGTTGATTGATTGATTGATTGATTGATTGATTGATTGATTGGTCATTGTCCTCAGGCTGTCGTGGCTCATACGCTCTTAACTCCAGACCAGTCGAAGAACAAAGCTCCTCTGTGTGATGTCGTTTCCTATTCCACAGCTGCTAGCCAATCAGCTGGCAGCGTCAGCCAACTCCTACGCTGGCTGGTCCAAAGACTGAGGAAGATGAGGGGCGAGGAGGAGGAGTTGACTTCCAGCACATCTTACAGGTGAGAACATGGATGTAGTCTTCGAGGCTGATGTAGCAAACAGGTAATGGAAGCTTAGACCCCACCAGTTAGCATGCATGCCTAAATCATCATTACTTCACAGTGTCGAGTTGTTAAATAATCTCTATTAGATTTGGTTGGTAGGTTTACTTGAAGCTTCATGCATGACGTTGACATAATCCTGCCATAAACATGTCATATCCTGTGATTTGTTGTCATGACAGGTTTCGTTAAAAAGCCTGAAAACCTTTTTAAGCCCATCTTTTATAGAAATTCAGCCTCTGATATTTAATGTTTTCCTCCTCCTGCAGAGCCCTGCTGTCCGAGTTCCACCTGCACTTGTCCGACCTTAGAGAAGGTCCACCCCTGGCCGTCTTCATTGATGGGGTGGACCTTGTGCATGATGCTAGAGGTCAAGTGGTTTCTGAATGGATACCTGAGCACCTTCCCAAGGTCAGATTTAGAAACACAGGCACACAGTTCAGATAACTGGAGTGGTGGAGCTCCAGGGTCTAGTGTACACATTTACTAACCACTGGCCACTTTATCAGAAACCCCTCCCTGATAGCTCCACTCTGCTGGTGTTCAGTTTAGTTTTCCCACTGCACAAAGTACTGGCGCCTCTCGCATCAGAAAACTGGAACTAGGCTTTTTTAATTGGCCATTGGTCCAGTACCGAACATTCCGGTTTTATGGCTTTTGGTACCTGATCAAGATCAGTACCAACAGAACCTAATGGTACTCGGAGAACACAGTGGTGTTCTCTGTCTTTAGTAGGGATCCACCAAAACATTTGTCAAAAATGGTTCAGTTTCTGTGCCAAAAGAGAAAAAAGGCCTACAATTTTGGCTGAAAATAACCAAAGTGTTACGAAACAGGGAGGCGGACTCAAGCGCAGAGAGGAAAACCCGTGAGAAAGGGTCTTAAATGAATTTAATGAGGTGATGGAGGGTGAACACCGCGACCCAGAAGGATCAGCGGTTTAGATGATGGATGGCTTAGGTGGCTCAGAGCCAGGCTCCAACCGCTGATGTACAAATTGGCGGACCACCGGGAAGTGCAGGTGAAAACGGGAATAACACCTCAATGAATGGGAATAAAAAATGGTGGAAAAAGGCCAACAAAGGGGACGCTGAAAGCAGCTCAAACAAAGCCTGAGATAGAAAAGTGAAATGAAAGATAATCAGAAAACAAAAGACACTTCCTCTGTGATTCTGAGAGGAAGGTCAGCTTTATGTTTCACCTGTTTGCTCTTTGTGGAGCAAACACTTTTGTTTGGTTTGTAGCCGTTTCTTGTTTAAGCCTTTGTTTTGGCTTTTAAGCAGTTGTGGGGCAATTTCTCTCGTTTTTTCCAGCCCTCTTTTCTTTTCTTTTCGTTTTTTGTACCATACCGGTCACTCCTCTACAAAGGTGTGACAAAGTGCTGCTGTTTGCCACAGCCTTAAGTAGAGGAGTCCACAGGTGTGCCAGGTTGGGCCTAATCAGCCCAAGGGCTTCTGGGAATTGGAGTTCCCTGAACTTGTGGCGCCTCTGCTGGCAGCCGGCGGCACAGGCTGGGCCTTTACACAAAGATTAAGTAGTATTATGTGGAAGTGTCAATTGTCACACTTAACAAATCACTTGAATGACAAAAAGCCATAAAGGGATTATAATGCTTCAGTTTTTGAAATCACAAAAACAAATTCACAAACGAAAATAAACGAAAACAATGGTATTCATTACCTTGGATGACCTGCCGCTCTCTGTTGTTGAGGACGTTGGATTTATTGGGCACATGCTGTAGCCTTCCTACTGTAATAATGTTCTCAGTGCAGTGGATCATTTATGTGTTTAGATTTACAAGTATTTTAAATATCTTTGTGTGTTGATTGTCTTCAGGGAGTCTGTCTGGTCCTGAGTGTCACCACAGATTCAGCCCTCCGTGTCGCTCTCAGTAAGAAGAAGCGCTGCGTGTTGTTTCCGCTTGGGGAGTTAGCCTTGACTGACCGCAGGGAGATCGTGCAGGAGGAGCTGGGAGTGGATGGAGAGGAACTGAGTGATCCAGCGTTCAGTAAACAGGTCAGTCCTTCATCAGGAAGAGTGAGACGATGAAGAAGATCACAGTCACACGCAGTTCTGTAGGTTCAGATTGTGGTTATGTTTGTCCTCCAGCTGCAGACGCTGCTGATGAAGAAGGGAGCCGTCAGTCCACTTTACCTCCGACTGGCCTGTGAGGAGCTGAGGAGCCTCTCTTCACTGCAGAAGGTCAGAGATCTACTGATGATGATGATGATGATGGTGATGATGGTAGTGGTAAAGATTAATTATGATGATATTGATGAATATTATGATGTTAGTGATGATGGTGATGATGATGATGACAATGATAGCAGTGATGAAGGTCGGTTGTGTCAGGCACAGCGATAAAAAAAAGTAATAAACTGAATTTTATAGATCTAAAAAAACAATCAGACCGTTTCATTCAGATGCTGACAGTGATGAACATGTTGATGGTAATGTGATGTTAGTAATGGTGATGATGTTGGTGTTAATGGAAATGATGGTATTGATGTTGTCGATGGTGATGATGTTGATGGTGATAATCTTTATGGTGATGATCATGGTAATTGTGGTGATGATGATGGTAATGGTGAGGATGTTGGTGATAGTACTGGTAGTGAAGATGATGTTGATGGTAATGTTAATGGTGATGATCATTATAGTGGTGATGATGGTGATTGTAGTGGTGATGATGGTAATGGTGGTAGTGATAGTAATGGTGGTAGTGATGGTGTGGATAGTAATGTAAATTATGAGTTTTAATGGTGGTGATGAAGTTGATGGTGATGGTGATTATGATGATGATGGTAATGGTGGCAAAGATGATGTTCATGGTAATGTTGATGGTAATGTTAGTGATAATGATGATGTTGATGACAATGATGGTGATGATGCCAATGATGATGTTGATGGAAATGATGATGTATGGTAATGGTGGTGGTGATGGTGTTGATAGTAATGTTAATTTAGTTTAGTTTTAATGGTCATGATGATGTTGATGGTATTGGTTTTAGTAATGATGCATTTCAGTTGTAGGTGATGATGACAGTAATGTTAACGATGATAGTACTGGTGGTGAAGATGATGTTCATGGTAATGTTGATGATAATGGTGGTGATGAGGGTAATTGTGGTGATAATGATGGTAATGATGATGTTGATGGTAATGGTGACGATGTTGACAGTATTGTTAATAATGACAGTAATGGTGGTGAAGATGATGTTCACGGTGTTGATGGTAATTTTGATGATGATGTCAATGGTGGTGAAGATGATGGTGATGTGAATGCTGATGATTGTAATGGTGGTGATGATGGTGATAATGATGGTAATGATGATGTTGATAGTAATGGCGATGATGTTGACAGTCTTGTTAATAATGACAGTAATGGTGGTGAAGATGATGTTCATGGTGGTGATGATGGTAATGGTGATGATGTTAATGGTAATGTTAATGCTGATGATGGTAATGGTGGTGATGATGGTGATGATGGTGATTTTAATGCTGATGATTGTAATGGTGGTGATGATGGTAATGGTGATGATGTTAATGGTAATGTTAATGCTGATGATCGTAATGGTGATGATGATGATAATTGTGGTGATAATGATGGTAATGATGATGTTGATAGTAATGGCGATGATGTTGACAGTATTGTTAATAATGACAGTAATGGTGGTGAAGATGATGTTCATGGTGGTGATGATGGTAATGGTGATGATGTTAATGGTAATGTTAATGCTGATGATGTTCATGGTGGTGATGATGGTAATGGTGATGATGTTAATGGTAATGTTAATGCTGATGATGGTAATGGTGGTGATGATGGTGATTTTAATGCTGATGATTGTAATGGTGGTGATGATGGTAATTGTGGTGATAATGATGGTAATGATAATGTTGATAGTAATGGCGATGATGTTGACAGTTTGTTAATAATGACAGTAATGGTGGTGTAGATGATGTTCATGGTGGTGATGATGGTAATGGTGATGATGTTGATGGTAATGTTAATGCTGATGATCGTAATGGTGATGATGATGGTAACTGTGGTGATAATGATGTAGGTGATGTTGATGATGTTTTACAGATGAAGGACAGTCTCCAGGCTCTTCCTCACTCTCTGTCCGAGTTGGTGCAGCTCACTCTGCTCAGGCTGCAGTCTCAGTTTGGGGCAGCAGGGCTGGACTGGACACTGGCCGCTCTGACCGTCAGCTCCACCGGTACAAGAATACTTTAATCACCATCAGTAAAACAGACAGTGTTGACTTAAGTTTGAGTCTCTAGTCTCAGCACTTTCCCCAAGATTAACTACATTAGCCTTGCGGCTCCAGCGTAAAACTAAAGAGTTCAGACTCCAAACATCTCGACTGACTGATTAATATTTAAGAGGAGAAACTACCACTTTAAACTACTTCAGTCTCTTATTGCTCTGTGGGTTTTGCCTCTTCTTTAAATATAGCAAAACTACAAAAATAGCATGCTTCCCTCAACTAGTCTGTTATCCATATTAATCATGTTATGATCCTAAGCTGCATCAGAGATGTATTTTCAGTGAGCATATGTTGTCTGGTGTCTCCTCAGGTCTGAGGGAGAGAGATCTGTACCCTCTGCTGAATCTGTGCAGTGACCTGAGATCCACTCAGCGCCCCCCAACATGGCAGGAAACACTACAGCTGGCCAGGAACCCAAAGAGCCGAGTGCCGATGGCAGTGTTTTACCAGCTGACCCAAAATTTACGAAGGTAAAAATTACATCATCATTTTCAGCCCTTAGACGTCTAGAGAAACTGATGCTGTTTTGCTGTACATTCATTTTACATCACATGATTATTTATTCATAATTACTACGAGTGTCAAAGTTATTGTCTCGTTTTGATGTCAAATAATGACAAATAACAACTTTTCATGTAACTGAAATCATAATATTTCCTCTTCTACTAACAAACACAAATGCAGTGTAGAGTAAAAGTCCCACAGCGAGTTTACAGAGAAATAGGAGCCAAATATGATTAATATACCTGAAAAAGTTTTTTATAGTGAAATAGACATGACGAGCTTGAAGTTGGCTTCCTATTCGCCAGATTCTTGTTCAAATTTTCCTGTTCCACCTTAAATGGCACCTGAGGTTGACTCTTGCACTGCAAAAAATGGTATCTTAGCAAGTGAAATTATTTGAGATTTTATCAAAACATCTAATAGTTCTCGGTTTAGGACTGTTGTAATCTTATTATGCGATTGTTTAACTCATTTTTAGATACTTTTTACTTGTTTTAAGTGTTTCAGTAAGTCAGATTATCTCAGGAGATAATTTTGCTTATTTCAAGCGTTTTTTTTACAACAAGCAAAATTATCTGCCAGCATGTTGAGATAATTTAACTTACTAAAATCACTTCAAACAAGTAAAAAAATATCTAGAAAGAAGTTAAATAGTCCTATAATAAGTTTAAAACAGTCTCAAAATGAGAAATATTAGATGTATTGATGGGATTTTCAATGGTTTCAGTTGCCAAGGTATCATTTTTTGCAGTGTAGTGGTCTCTCCACCTCTCAGGATCAGCTCAGCTAGAGAAATATTGCATATTTGGGCTGAGAATTGGCTGATAGCGATAAATAGCTGATCGATCCTTCCATCTCTGGTGGTGTGGATTGAAGGTTTACAGTCTGCACTTTCCATGCGTTAGTTTCTCCGCTTGTTCATGTGAGCTACACATCAGAAATAATGAATAAAAAATGACTACATGCTTTTATTATGTGATTACTGTGAACTCTAATGTCTTCAAATGCAGTTTGATCCGGCCGTCTGTTCCTCACGCACCGGACGAGCTCCTGACTCTGACCAATGAGGATGTGCGGTCAGCTTTCCAACAACTTTACGTCTCCACAGAGGAGGAGCGAACCAGAGCTCATCTGATCCTGGCAGGTAAGACAGCAGCTCAGCACTTCAGCCCTCGAACACAAGACGTTTATCGCTCTGCTCTGAGATCACAGCCTGAATGTTGTACGTTCACAGCTCACCTCTGGATACGATCGGATCCTCACGGGAACGACACCTTTATTCACTGTGACGTGGACGCTCTCACTCACCTGCTAAACCACCTGGTCAGTCAGTGCTTCCTTTTCTGAAGGCTTCACACCTCAGTTTGAGGGCTGTAAGCTAAGGGGCGCAGCAAGGTGTAATTTGAACTATGTGAGCTGTAATCGCAGCAGAATGTGAACTAATATGGTTGTTGTGTAAATTTACCACTTTATATGTGTTCATGGTAACACGGTGACATAACATTCACATAATCATGCCATAAACATGTAATGGCAGATGTTATTCAGCAATATAACAGTGTTATGTTAGCATTACTGGTAATTGTCATGACAGATCCCATAATGTTTGATGTTATAGCAGCCTGTGTCACATGCTGATTTTTGTGCTGTGTGCTGTAGCCGTCATGACATCAATCAACCTCTATCAATCAATCAACCTTTATTTAAACTTGAAGCACATTAAGGGAGACCGTTATCTAGCCAAACCAATATAGAGAACAGGGATTGAAAAATTGGATAATAAAAACATATCACTGCTGTCAGAACAAAACCTCATATCTCTAAAATGGTAACTTTACAGGAGAAGGAAAAAACCTACTTTACTTTGAATGGAAGTCAATGGAACCAGAGTTTTTTCCAAGTAGTTTTTGAGTGTTTCTTTTGGTTCATTCATCATGAAATTTACACACAATGTAAAGGACAACAGGCCTTTATATAATGTCAAAAACTGAAAAACAACCGATGGAAATTGAGATGTGAGGTTTTGTTCCGACGGCAGCGATATAAACACTAAAAAAGTTATATTAACCGTAATAGTACATTTTATAGTACACAAGTAAAAAAATCAGTAAAACCATTGAAATTGCAACATTACAGTAACTTTATAAATAACAGATCAAATAAGGATAAAATCAAATAAAAACATAATTAATATAATAAAGGAATAGAAGATGTAAAACAATAACTTGGCAACAATAGAATATCTCCATTTTTCAGTTTTTGACATTATTTGAAAATGACTGTTGATCTTTGTGTTGTGTGTAAATTTCATGATGAATGGACCAAAAGAAACGGCCCAAAATGACTTGTAAAAAACTCTGGTTCCATTGACTTACATTAAAAGTAGCGTATGTTTCTTCCCTCTCCTGTAAAGTTACCATTTTGAAGATATGAAGTTTTGTTCTGACAGCAGTGATAAATAAAAAGAATAATAAAAGTGAAACAGTAGCTAAAACATACAAAAATCATGTTAAAAGTTAACCAAAAATTAATAAAACATCAAACATTATGACATAACAAATACCAGTAATAATGGCATATTACTGTACATAATCTGCCATGACAGCATATGTCATGTTTACAGCATGGTTATGTAGCAGAGTTTGCATTAGCTCACTATATAGGATAAAGAGCTGTCAAAATAGAGTTTGAATATTAATTGAATTCTGTTACAAAACTGCACATTCAAATGTGCAAAATGTCAATTTTAACAATTAAATCTACCTCCTAGATTTTCTAGTATTTTTCACACCAGGAGTTTGAGAATGTGCTGTTATTGAATACAATGGATGCCAAACGCGAGACGTTCTGTCCACTTTATAAACCGATTAACAGTAACAGGCAGAAATACTGTCACATATGAGGTAACTGAACGATTTGCTTCAGACTTTTTCTAACAAGCAACCGCTCCATACATGGACAATCTGTACTGTGATTATGCGCATAATATTATAATATTATACTATAATAAGCATTAAGTTAGTGAAGTAGGCTGCTAGGAGACTCTGTGTACTGTCACTCACGCAGCCAGTCTGGGCATGAAGGTATAATTAACGTGGAGACTTCATGGAAATACTCAAAAATAAGTAACCATAAGCCTCTCCAAGCTTGAAAAATACTGGATTATAACACTGTGGGCTGCATATTTACGCTGAGCACCCCTTTTGGATTTTGGAGACATTAACTTGCTGTTTACTGCAGAAATGTAGTTGTTTTCTTAAAAAATATTTCAAGAAATTTCATTTCTGACCAGCTGATGTCCCTGCAACCCTCACTGAAAGCTCTCATGTTGTCCTTCTGCCCAGATGAAGTGTGGTCAGTGGGGGCCTGTGCGTTTCCTGCTGTCCAGTTACTACTTTCTGTATGCTAATGTGCGGCATGGACTCCTGCGCCCCCTGCTGGAGAACTTTGCATTGTTTTGTAAGTCATTGACTCATAAACTGTGCACATAGTTTACGTCAGTGTTTCTAAAGCCCTTAAATTAAATGCTTCACCCTATGAAGCTGATGAAGCTACTAATGAAACTGAAACTAAACGTTTAATTCACATTGTGCAGACTGGGTCCTGTTACTTAGTGCTAACTAATTTTACTTCCCTTACAAAAAAAGTATACTTAAAGTTAATTTTATTAAGTCAACTTAAGTAAAGTTCAGGTATATTTCCCAAGTCTACTTTATGTAGTACGTATACTAATATCAATGTACTAGTAGTTTAGTTGTAAGTGTACTATTTCAGTACTTCTTGGCCCAATTTTTAGTTTATAAAAGTATAATTTGAAGTATATCACAAGTCAAATTATATATAAAACCACTGGACTGACTGCGTGTCTATGGACTGTGGGAGGAAACCCACACAGACAAGGGGGAAACATGCAAACTCCACACAGAAAGGACCCTGGTTACCCGGCCTGGAGAATCGAACCCAGACCCTTCTTGCTGTGAGGCAACAGCGCCACCCTGTTTAGACACTTTAGACTTTAGACACTGTTACTTTATACTTACTTATACTTTTCTTCTCTACTTTTCAATCAAAAGTACAAATACAGGCTGAATATACTTAAACTTTTCTGTATACTTGTAAGAATAAGCCAAGTATACGTAAGGATAATTTTGTTTAGTATATTTCTCAAGTATATAAAAGTATACTGAAAGCGTACTCACTTATTTTTAGTTTAAAAGAAGTATACTAATAGCACACTTGACTAAACTTCTTCTTTGTAAGGGTTATTGTTAGCCATGCAGGCATTTTTGGTTGAAGTTTGCCAACACTACTATTTCCAGCAAGATGTGGCGACGCAGTGACTGTGAGAAAGTTCTGTGAGAGAGGTTTTAAAGTGTGAGCTGCTAAATGGTTATTCGTCTTACAGTTTTACTACAGTTTGCGTCTGTGTGTTATAATAAGTTAATATCGAGCTAAAAGCCTGTTTCCATATGGTTACCTACATATCCATTCATTTTACAGGTATTCAAATATCAAAATTTAGTAACACACATCCATATTCATTTTTCTCTTCATTTAATTTCCAATAGTAAAGAGAGATGAAGCTCACAGACCCTTCACAGAGCCATCAGGTGGGTCAATTTCACCTTCCGATTTTATATAGGAAAGTTATTTATTAATGTTTTTTTAATTATTATTTATTTTTTTGCATGATAGGCTCCTAAAATGTTATTTAATACTCACAGTAAAGGTGCGTGATGGGCTCCTAGAATATTATCTAATTACAATAAAGTCATAATGATGTGGAAATGTTGTCTTATTAAACACGTTTTACATTATCATAGTTATCGTTACATTATTTATTAAGCAAATGGATTAAAGTGATGGTTCTTAAAGAGCTGCGGTCCACATTTTTGTGCCAACTCATTGTGCAACACAGTGACAGAGGAAAAATATGAACCATCTAGAGGCTCTGAGGTTTGAGAACCACTGGCTTAGAAACGCTCTGCAAAACGCAAATCTGTTCATGCACAGTGATGTGGACCTCAGCAGAAACGTTTATGAAGCACATTAATGTTAAAAAAGGATCCCTGAAGACTTCATGGCCATGAATCTGATATGTATCTGATCTAGAACCACAGATGAAAGTGGCTCAGATCAGACTTGCGTTCACACAGCACTGAAAACGTCATATCTGAGTCAGATTAAGGACAAAAGTCAGATTTGTGCCACTTATAGTTATTATTTCATTGTTTCTCCTCTCTCTGCTCCGCAGGTGACTCAGGTGATCTTCAGCAATGTGCTGATTTCCTGAAGAGACACGCCCCCCTCCTCACTGATTGGCCGGCCTTGTTTGTGCAGCAGGCTCTGAACGAAGTGGACGGTTCTCCGGCTCAAGTCTGGGCTCAGAAGATGATCCAGCAGGGAGGAGTCAGAGCGCTGAAGTGGCTCAACAACACTGAACACACACTCAGACAGACTGGGTATGACTGAAACCTCACTGGTCATCCTGTACTGCAGTTTTATACAAAAAAATGTTGTATAAACCTGTAATAGAATAAACACAGAATAAACAAAAAAAAAGTATTAAAGTCCAGAACAACATCAGGAGCCTAGACAACACTGTTAGTGTTGACGATATTGTAAAATTATTGTTGAATTGTTGTAAAATCATCATTACATTATTGCGTAAAAGTTTACATTCAACACAAGATGATTTAAAATGTGTTAAATAAGACTTTAGGCATTTCAAATGTATTATGACTTTTTTGTGAAGATTAGACAACATTTTAGGAGTCTGTCATACAAAAAAAATTCAAAAATAATTGTATTGTAATAGAAAATTGTGAAAAATATTTTGAAATTTTATAGCAAATAAATGTTAGACCTTCAAACACAGTCCAGTGCAGATTCCCTCAAAAAATCTTTGCACTTAACAAACATTTTTTTTACTTGCTACTGATGGGAAATCAATTAATTAAAAATGATAAAATAGCATTTTATGCTTTTTTATATTGCTGTATTCTGTGTTTGTATGTGTGAGTGTAAATCTCACTGATTGGTTTATTATTATTTATTAGTGACCTGGTGTCCAGTTTGCTCTGGACTCCGTCCTGTGTGGCGGTCAGTCCAGGGGGAGGACGCGTGGTGGTGGGGACAGAGAAGGGCACTCTGCACGTTTTCCTCTCTAAGAC
This sequence comes from Colossoma macropomum, assembly GCF_904425465.1. Lineage (NCBI taxonomy): Eukaryota > Metazoa > Chordata > Actinopteri > Characiformes > Serrasalmidae > Colossoma > Colossoma macropomum. The sequence continues at coordinate 42,702,606 of NW_023494805.1, forward strand.
CTTACAGGTACTAACAGCTACTGGAGCACATACAGATCCTTTAACACTGCAGTGCTGTTACTGTGTTACCTTCAGGATGGTCTAGACCAATAGTTTGGTCCAGGTTGGTCCAGGCCGATATGTCGGGGGAGTTCAGGCTCTGATTTTGATCATGACTCTCTTGCTCTCTGAAACAGGAAGTGAAGTCACTGGTCAGCAGCTGTGATGGCATCTCTGGCTGCGTCTTCCTGGAGGAGTCTGTGGTCTGTATCACCTTGTACAGCGGTCAGGTGGAGGTGTGGGACATTCACTCCGGCTGCAGGTGAATACTTTCATTCAGAAACCCTCTGTTAGGACTAGAACCTTCTTACTGATCTGAGATCAAACAGCTTCAGAGAGCGGATAGTTACGACATCTACTACTACTAATACATCTACCACCATTACTACTACTACAACTGCTACTAAAACTACTACTACTACTAATACATCTACTACCACTGCTACATCTACTACTACTACTAATACATCTACTACCACTGCTACATCTACTACTACTACTACTAATACATCTACTACCACTGCTACATCTACTACTACTACTACTAACACATCTACTACCACTGCTACATCTACTACTACTACTACTAATACATCTATTACCACTGCTACATCTACTACTACTACTACTAACACATCTACTACCACTGCTACATCTACTACTACTACTACTAACACATCTACTACCACTGCTACATCTACTACTACTACTACTAATACATCTACTACCACTGCTACATCTACTACTACTACTAATACATCTACTACCACTGCTACATCTACTACTACTACTACTAATACATCTACTACCACTGCTACATCTACTACTACTACTACTAACACATCTACTACCACTGCTACATCTACTACTGCTGCTAATACATCTATTACCACTGCTACATCTACTACTACTACTACTAATACATCTACTACCACTGCTACATCTACTACTACTACTAATACATCTACTACCACTGCTACATCTACTACTACTACTAATACATCTACTACCACTGCTACATCTACTACTACTACTAACACATCTACTACCACTGCTACATCTACTACTACTACTAATGCATCTACCACTATTACTACTACTACTACAACTGCTACTAAAACTACTACTACTACCACTGCTACATCTACTACTACTACTAATACATCTACTACCACTGCTACATCTACTACTACTACTAACACATCTACTACCACTGCTACATCTACTACTACTACTAATACATCTACCACTATTACTACTACTACTACAACTGCTACTAAAACTACCACTACTACTGCCACTGCTACATCTACTACTACTACTGATACATCTACTACCACTGCTACATCTACTACTACTACTGATACATCTACTACCACTGCTACATCTACTACTACTACTAATACATCTACCACTATTACTACTAGTACTACAACTGCTACTAAAACTACCACTACTACTGCCACTACTACTACTAATACATCTACCACTATTACTACTACTACAACTGCTACTAAAACTACTACTACTACTACCACTGCTACATCTACTACTACTACTAATACATCTACCACTATTACTACTACTACAACTGCTACTAAAACTACTACTACTACTACCACTGCTACATCTACTACTACTACTAATACATCTACTACCACTGCTACATCTACTACTACTACTAATACATCTACTACCACTGCTACATCTACTACTACTACTAATACATCTACTACCACTGCTACATCTACTACTGCTACTAATACATCTACTACCACTGCTACATCTACTACTACTACTAATACATCTACTACCACTGCTACATCTACTACTACTACTAATACATCTACCACTATTACTACTACTACAACTGCTCCTAAAACTACTACTACTGCCACTACTACATCTACTACTACTACTAATGTATCTACCACTATTACTACTACTACAACTGCTACTAAAACTACTACTACTACTACCACTACAGCTATATCTACTTTTACTACCACTACTACTACCACTACTACTAATATATCTACCAGTACTAATACATGTACTTCTACTACTACTAATACTGCTACTACAACTACTACTAATAATATATCTACCACTACTAATACATCTACTACTACTACTGCTACTTTGCTACTACTAACACTGCTACATCTACTACAACATTTACCACTACTACTTCTACTGCTACTACTGCTACTCATACTGCTACTACTACCATTACTAAAACTATTACTACTACCACTACTACAGCTACTACTACATTTACCACTAGTAGTTTTCTATTACTACCACTACTGCTGCTACTACTACTACTACTACTACTACTGTTCTACTACTACCACTACTATGTCTACTACTACTACTTCTACTACTAAAACTACTATTAATAATTATTACTACTACTTCTACTACTGCTACTATTGGCAGTTATTCCAGTATTTCTTATGCTACTTCTACTGCTTCTTGTACTTATACTACTGCTACTACAACTACTTCTGCCACTACTACTGCTACTACCACCACCATCACCACTACCACCACTGTTACTTTTACTACTACTACTACTACTATTAGGTATCCCACCACTTCTACTGCTTCTACTTATACTACTACTTTTATTTCTACTTTTATTTCTTTCATTATTAATTGTACTACTCCTACTGGTACAACTGCTACTAACAGTACTACTTCTATTTTTTCTATTGTTTCTTCTATTTTTTCTACAACTTTTACTACTAATGCTGCTACCACCACTACCATTTATTTCTGTTTCTATTACTATTTCTTCCTACTTCTAGTGCTTCTACAACTGCTAAGATATAGATATTGATTAATTATCAAAATGATAAATTGGATAATTAGCTGATGATCCTAAAACCAGATTGTGAACGGTTTCTATCAGGCAGTGAGATTTGAGGGTTTTAAAAGCCAGTATATATGTTTTTTCCTCCAGGACGTCCCGTCTGAAGGTCCACTCCAGCAGAATCACAGGTTGTGATGTCAGCTCAGACAGGAGACTCTTTGCGACCGTCTCTCTGGACTTCAGCCTGAAGGTCAGACCTGCTGGACGTGTTTTAATGTCTGAATCTCGTTTGTGCTGATGTTCTAGTGTTGTGATGTCACGACTTTTGTTGCTGTGGTTACGTGTAGGTGTGGTCATCCCGTGGGCTCCAGCAGATGGCGTCTCTCCTCCAGCCCTCCCCTCCAAACTGTGTAACCTTTGACCCTAAGGGTGGGCTGCTGGGGGTGGGCTGCTGGGACGGAGTGGTGAGAGTTTGGGACTGGAAGAGACGAGAGAACCGTGCGGTGAGGAAGAGGACAAGTGACCACAGCCGTGCACATTAATCACTCATCTTCATCATCATCATCATCATCAGCTACATTACAAATACAGCATTTTCACTTTTATTCTCTCTTTCTTTCTTTTCTTTATCTCTACTCCTCCTTTTCTGTCTTTCTCTCTCTCTCATTTTGGCCCCTCTTATTTTCCCTCTTCTCCTTTTTTCTTTTTTTTCTCTTCCTCTCTCTCTCTAATCTCTGTATTTCCTGTCTCTCTCTCTGCTGACTATCTCTCTTCCCTCTCTCTCTTTTCTCTCACTCTCTTTTCTCTCTTTCTCTCTTCTTGCTTTTTCTTTTTCTCTCTCTCTCTCTGTCTATTCTTGCTCTGTTCACTCTCTTTGTTCACTCAATTCTCTCTCTTTCTCTCTCTTTTTGTCTCTCTCTCTCTCTCTCTCAGACTCTCTCAGGTCATCACTCGTCCGTGCTCTGTCTGTCGTTTTCTCCCTCCTCCTCCTCTTTGCTGTGTTCAGGTAGTTTGGATGGGGAGGTCAGGTTGTGGTCAGTTCCTACGGTGTCCTGTGTGTGGTGCTGTCAGGCTCACCGCGGCTCTGTTGCAGAGATCAGTTTTCTGCCTGATGGAGAGACGCCGCTGAGCGCCGGACGAGACGGAACGGTGAGGAAAGCCATTAGTACTGCACAAAAAGTGGACATGTTTAATTAGAATATATTCCAGTACAGATTACTGATCACCTGTTGTTATAATCTGTAACCATATTCAAAGGATTAATAGATTAATATAATCTGATTGCTTTCCATTACGTTTGAATTACTTGTCTTTTTAAAGGCAAGTTCAAACAACTTTCACATTAACATTGTGCTAACAAAATAGTCAAGATTTCATTGTAGGGCAGTGCTGGTTAGTTGTTTTTTTGTTGGAGGGGCTACTAGGAATTATGTCCCAGAGACATAAGTGAGTGAGTATGACAACCACCAACCACCAACTAGCCACCTAGACAACTTCAGTGTAGCTTCAACAATCAGTAGCTTCCATAATCAGTTACTCAGTCAACCAGTTAACTAGGTTTAGGTGTGTAACGTGCGACCAGTAAGCAGACGCTCGTGGATGTAAAACAGTGAAGAAGCTTTACTTGGGGATTCAAACAGAGATATCATCGTCAGTACACAGGCATGGGTCAGTTCCAAAGTCAGCAACAAAACACAGAAGGCGATCATAACAAAGTGAGGCAAGGCAGATCAGAGTCAGAACACAGGCGAAAGTCAAAAACCGAATAACCAAAAAACCAGGCGACAGTACCAAAAGGGCAAATCCGAAAAGCAGAGAAAATGAGAAACAGAGTCAAAACACAAGGTCAAAAACACGGGAGATCCAAACCAGAAAGAACGCTCAGTAGTTTCACTAGGAAAGCAATACCTCGCACTGAACCTGACTATAGCCCAGGCTAATATAATAACTAAAACAGGTCATGTGAGAAAACATACAGGTGAAAATGATCCATATTCAGGAGAACTAGAGCAGTGATATGCTGCTGATGATCTTCCCAGGAATCGTAGTTTTGAGTCACTTGTGTAGACGGAGGATTTGATGACGCGAGATCCTGAGTCACGTAAGCAGGCAGAGGATTCTGGGAACCGTAATTCTGAGGCTGGCTGGCCAAATACGTGACAGGTGATAATTGGGAACATTGAACATCTGAGACTTTTGCTTTGTGACATGGTGCTTTATCATGCTGGAAGTAGCCATTAGAAGATGGTAAATTGTGGCAATGAAGGGAGGCACATGGTCAGCAACAATACTCTGTGGCATTCAAGTGATGATAAATTGGTATTAACAAGCCCAAAGTGTGCCAAGAAAACATTCCCCACCCCATTACACCGCCTCCATCAGCCTGGACTGTTTACACAAGGCAGGTTGGCTCCACGGATTCACGCTAACTGAATTCTGACCCTACCATCTGTGAGCCTCAGCGAAAACCGAGAATCATCAGATCAGACTAGATTTTTTCAGCTTTGTCTGTCCAGTGTTGGTGAGCCTGTGTCCACTACAGCCTCAGCTTTCTTTTCTTGGCTGTCAGAAGTAGAACCTGACGTGGTCCTCTGCTGTTGTAGCCCATCCACCTCACGGTTCGATGTATTGTTCATTCTGAGATGCTTTACTTCTCACCACAGTCATGCAGAGTGGTTATCTGAGTTACTGTATCCTTTCTGTCAGCTCGACCCAGTCTAGCCGTTCTCCACTGACCTCTCTCATCAATAAGTTGTTTCCGTCCGCAGAATTGCTGCTCACTGGGTGTTTTTTTTTATTATTATTGCTTCATTCTGAGTAACTCTAAAGACTGTTATGTGTGAAAATCCCAGGAGATCGGCAGTTACAGAAACGCTCAAACCAGCCCGTCTGACAACAGTGATCATGCCATGGTCAAAATTCCTGAAATTTTTCCCCCATTCTGATGGTTGATGTGAACATTACCTGAAGCTGCTGTCCAAATCTATATTTCTATATTTAATGCACTGCACTGCGGCCACACGATTGGCTGATTAGATAATTGCATGAATAAAAAGGTGAGTGTATATTATGTTATATTACATTATATATGCTGTTCTAATTAACACAGATGTGGTTTGGATTGAAAGGTTAGAATCTGCACTTCCCACACAGTTTATTCTGCGAGTCAGAAATAATTAAGATTATTACAGTGGCCTAATCAAGTACTGAAACTGTAATAAATAGTTTTCCTCTCTCTCTCTGTAGGTGCAGCTTCGTGGCCTTGTTTATTGCTACAGCGGTGCTGTCCGCGCCTTAGCGAGGGGACGTGACGGGCGTTTTTTCTCGGTATCTGATGACCGCACTCTCAGAGCATGGAGCGTCACTCCAGGTCCTGACTGACAGCCAGTTCATCTGTGCTTAAGTAGAAAATCATTCAGATTCAATTCTGTGCTGAAGTGCAGGTAGAAGAGGCACAGAGGCATTAGGCATGCATTACCCATCTACATGATACGTTACGTTAAACATAACAAGCACATAGATATAAAAGGAACATTTCTTTCATCAGTAATGATCTGTTAGAAATACTGATCTGAAACAAGAAAACTAGAACAAGATTAGATTCAAAGAAAACATGCAGCATATTTTGCAGTATTAATACACATCTCGGGTTTGTTTTCCAGTTGTTCCCTAAACATGTAACAAAATCATCATAGTCCACAAAAACAAACAAGCTCTAGAGCTGTATCAGTGTAAAAGGCATTTTTGGATAAAAGGAAAAGGTCATTTACAGATGACAGATGTCATAATTGCCCAAGTATTGAGCCTTGAGGCACCCCATGCATATTTTAATAATAAGTAGTAATACATAAGCAGTTCATACAGTGTGTGCTGAATTTTATTTTATTTATTGATTCTTGTTTGAGCAACTGTTCTCAGCTTTTTGCTCCATTTCTGAATTTGTCTATAGAAAGACGTCTTAAAGAGAAGGATTTCTTGAGTGCGGCCTGCTTCCTAGAGAAAGGTGAACTGCAGGCGTGTGGTTTCAGATCAGGCAAACTGGAGTTATGGCATCACAACTCGCTGATTTACTCCAAAAAGGTACCTCAGAATTAATGAGCTCTTATTCGTTCAGGATCATCACCACCACCGTGTCATTACAGCAGCTCATAAGCACAGTTTTTAAAATACTACAGTATCTAAATTACTCTGCGTGGTGTTTGGTGTGTTGTAGGTTAATGACAGCTGTATTCGGGCAGTGACCGGTATGCCGGATAAACAGCTGGCTGTGGGCTGCAGTGACCACTCTGTGTCTGTGTGGAAGTTTGACTTGGACTCTCAGCCCTGCACTGCAGAGTAATAATAATAATATTAATCAATAATTTTAATAACAATAAAATAGCAGATCATTTCAGTAAACACAAATTTTCAGTAGAATAGGAGATATTAGCCCATTAGCGACCTGTAGATACTAGTCCATGAACACCCTTAATAATAGCTTCTTTATGCTTGGATAGTAGATATTAGTCCATGAACATCAATCAATGCTCCTATATGCTACAGTAGTTGATATTAGTCCATAAACAACATCAATAATCACTCCTTTACCAGTGGTCACCAGCCCCTCTCCTAAAGAGCTACCTTTCTGCAGATTTTAGCCCCAACCATAATCAACCCCATCCATCATCTAAACCGCTTATCCTTCTGGGTCGCGGTGGGGTGCTGGAGCCTATCCCAGCTGTCGTTGGGCGGAAGGCAGGATACACCCTGGACAGGTCGCCAGTCCATCACAGGGCAGACAGACAGACATACACAGTCACACACACACTCACACCTAGGGGCAATTCAGCATGTCCAATCAGCCTGACTGCATGTTTTTGGACTGTGGGAGGAAACCGGAGTACCCGGAGGAAACCCACACAGACACGGGGAGAACAGGCAAACTCCACACAGAAACGACCCTGGTCACCCGGCCGGGAGTCGAACCCAGGCCGTTCTTGCTGTGAGGCAACAGCGCTACCCATTGCGCCACTGTGCCGCCCACATAATCAACCCCACTATCTATTTATTGCCTGTAGAAGTCCTTGATTAGCTGGAAGAGGTGTGTTTAGATGGTGAGTTGGCAGCAAAAGCTACAGGAAGGCAGATCTCCAGGACATGGCTTGGTGACCACTGTCCCATACATTAGAATAGGAGATATTAGTCCATAAACAACAGCGATGAACATCCCTATATGCTAGTTAGGAGACATAAACAACCTCAATAAATGCTCGATTATGGCAAAAATAATAATCAGGATTATTTTGGTCAATACTGAGATCGCGATTATTTAACAAGATTACTCACTGACTTTGGAAACATCATGGATTTATTTAATCTTTTTAAAAAAACTTGTCTTTTTAACAGTGCATTTCCTTGAACTTTAAATATAATTTAAAATTGAAAAACAAATAAAAAATAAATAGAACAAAATTATTAATAAAAGAATAAATAATATAACATATAAATATGTGTACATTTATATAGGTGATATAAAAATAATAAGGATGAGAACAAATAAGATCAACTAAGCTGTACTGCACTTCCAAAACCTGCTGAAAACTACTTAACATATTTATAAATAATAATTAAAAATAAATTTGACTGAAATAAATTAGATGAGGTTTTTGGCGTTTAGGGAGGGGTGATAGTGCACCACTGTAAAGGAAAGGGGCGTGCTGGATTTATAATGCTAGACCAAACGAGAGCATCATTGCGAAACGGAATGCAACACAATAATTGTTTGATCTTGTTGTCAATTGTCTTGTTTTCATAATCTTTGGAAGCCAAAATCATAATTGAAAATAAAATTTTAATTAATCGCTCAGCCTTAGCTTCTATAAGATAGAATACATTTTTAATGACTGCCTTTGAAAGCAAGACGTCTGTTCATGATGAAAACTGTCCCCTTCATTATGCATATGGATTATATCATATCTAATCTCATCAGAAGTATCTCCTGAGAAATGTACTTAATGGCTGTAAAGTAAATAAGTACTCTCTCACTCTTACCTAAGTACTCTCTGACTTTTGTACAGTAATGTAGAAGCTACAGATTCAGAGTCCTGGAGGATGACTTTGTCTTATTTTGTATTTGTTTTGTCTGTAGTCTGTCGAAGGTGTTGTCGTATTCGGTGAAATCTCCTGTGGTTCGCCTGCTCTACAATAACATCCTGCTGGGAGTTTATGTTGACTCCTGTATCAGTGTCATCACCTCTAAAATGATAGATAGTATCAGATTCAATCAGGAGTAAGTGTGTACACACACACACACACACACACACACACACATATATGCTAATACATATTCATCTCCACTTCAGGAGAAGCTCACTGTATGAGTATGAAGACACTTTGGCCGTGTTCAAATCACTTTGTTCATTCTGAACAGTTAAGAGTTGCTAGTTACACTGCAAGACCTGAGCAACCACAATAGATACCATAGCAACTGCCCTGCAACATCCTAGCAACCACCTGAGATACCATAACAACTACCAACCTCCTAGCAATTACCTCCAGCACCATAGCAACCACATTGCAAGACCTTAGCAACCACCTGGGGTAGCTTAGCAACCACTTAGCAACACCTTAGCAGCCACCAGAAATACCATAACAACCATTTAGCAGCGCCCTAGCAGCTACCAGAGATACCAAAGCAACTGCCCCGCAACACCCTAGCAACCACCCAAGATACCATAACAACCACTTAGCGACCACCAGGGATAGCATGACAACCACCTATTAACATCCTACCAAGCACCTTCAGCACCATAGCAACCACACTGCAAGACCTTAGCAACCTCCTGATATAGCATAGCAGCCACTTAGCAACACCTCAGCAGCCACCAGAGATACAATAACCATTTAGCAATGCCCTATCAGCTACCAGAGATACCATAGCAACCGCCCTGCAACACCCTAGCAACCACATAGTAAGACCCTAGCAACAACCCAGCAACCATCTAACAACCTCCTAGCAACACCGCAGCAATACCAGGGAACCTCTTAGCTGCAGTCACTCTGTGTTCTTCAGGAAATGCTCTTGTCTCCTTTCATTCTGTTACGTTGTTGCAGCTGGACGAATAACACACGACCTCTGGGGGTCGCGAAGAACGATGAAAAGAGCATATGGGTTCTAGGAGAACATAAATGTGAACTCCGGCTCATCTTCACCGTGAGTACCTGCACGTCTGCACAGGTAGAGCCGAACGTAGGAGTAGGAGTAGTATCAACAGCATCAGTTATTATTATTATTATTATTATTATTATTAGCAGTAGTAGTAGTAGTGGTAGTAGTATTGGCAGTTAATATTATGATTATTGTTTTCAGATATTAGTATTATTTTTATTAGTCAGCAATTATTAGTATTACTTACTACTATTAATTATAATAATTATTTCAACGTTGTAAAATAAAATCATATTTCATTTCTTCATATTCATATTGATGCACATACCCGGTTTTCAGGTGGTGAAGCGGTGGCTGGTGTTCAGTGGGGAACTCCAAGTGCCTTCTGGCAATTTTTGCAATGAAAATAAATTAATAAATAAATAAAATAATGTAGTTAATTGTGCAATTTTTAGGTCACTTTAATTGAATAGAATCACCATGATTGTTTATATAAAGGGAGATTCACTCGAAAGAGGCCCCAAATATTCTGCTGTAGCTCCCGTTAGGATGAAGCATTTTCGAACGGCCTCCACCACTAGAAGGGATGAATGATCCCATCTTATAAAGCTCTTTGAAGGTACGTCACGAACACCATATTTCTTCCTAAATTCACTCTGACATCGCTTAAACGAATTGGTGACCCAATAGGTTTGCACCATGAAGACACGCCGCTCAGTGCTGAGTGAAGGGGCATGGGGGTCTGCACCCGGAAGTTGCAAATGAAGGTTAATGTCGTGACGGCTGTCCGGCGCCTACCTCATCACTCTGACGCAGGGGCATCCCGGCTTGTTCGAAGCTCCATATACTGAGGAGCTCATTGTTTCGTTAGATTACTTTGTTCTAGAGAGAGTTATTACAGAATATTCGGGGCCTCTTTCGAGTGAATCTCCCTGTATATATATGCACTTATCGTCTGAAATCTCACTCAGTCTCCCAGCTTACGCTCGCACTTCAGTTGGCCACGTGTGGGAGTTTCCTGTGAATTCTAATTGAAATAAAGTGTTACTGAGTCGGTATTTATTTAAATAATGCTTTATTTTTTTTTTGAATAATCTGAAGGTCAACACACTCAAAAAGATGGTTCTTCAAGGGTTCTTTAGTAAAGAAAATGGTTCTATGTACAACCTTTTTGAAAATGGCACATTGTCAAGCTTGTAACAACAGAATAACCCTTTTGGGTGCTATATAGAACCGTTTTCAAGAAAGTTCTAGAACCATCAACAGCACATTTTTCATCAGTCTGAAGAATGATTTTGTGATGCAAAGAACCCTTTAATCATGCAAAGGGTTCTTTGAGTGTTAATGATTCTATATAGAACCATTTTCTTTACTAAAGAACCCTTGAAGAACCGACTTTTAACCGAGTGTCGTAAGCATCATTATACTATTTTTTTCCAAAATGTTAAACAAGGTAAACTTGGAAAGATCAGGACTGAGGTCATTGATTACCACTTGCAGTCAACAAACTGAAGTCGGTCATTTCAGTTTATTATTTCTGCTCGGATTTTACATTTTGGAGGTAAACAGTTGTTTACATATATGAGCTTTTGCTGGTCTTTAGTGTCACGAGGCAATGTTTAAAAAGCAGAACCGATGTTTCACACCTTGAGCTGCAGACATGAATTACTCAGACATCGGCTGCTTCCTGATTGGAGAGATGCATCACGTTGGCCAGATTCATTTCCATAAAGCTCAGCTCCAGCCAACTTTTCGACAAACCACAACCCCAAATCCGACTCGCCATAACTGTGATGCACGGCATGGCTGTGTCTGATGGAACCGAAGCTTCCTATTAAAAACGAATGGTGTACATTGTGGTGCGTTGATGCGCTGGAGCAGTGTAAATGCACCGTCAGGGCCCTGACACACCAAACCCAACGTCTCCCATTGTTCAGCACCTGTGCTCCACCGTCCCCAGTAGATTTTGCGGTGTGTTCCACAGTGTTGGCTCTAGTCGGCCCTTGTCAGCGCCAGTTGAGCCAACTGAATCAGCAGCTTTAGTCAGCAGAGAGAGTTTTCTGATTGGTTGTTCAGCTTAGATAGTCAGTGCATGAGAAGAGAAACAGTCAAGGAAACACAGAATATCTCATTTCTAATATTCAAATAACACAATGAAAAAACATTTCTCAATAAACAAGAACTCAGTCGAGCTATGAAGGAGCTCAGGCCCACTGACACTTCAGGTACCAGCATGTTTTGTCATATAAACATCAACGTGTGCCACAGTTTAATGTAGAAACCTTCACTTTATAAGTAGCCTTTGTTTATCTGATTACCACCATTATTATAATGCTAATTTCTGTTAGTGGCTTTGTGATCGCTAACGGTGGCATACCTTCACTTTAAACACTGGTTTTAATGTCCTTTATGGCAGCTCTACCTTAACGGACATTTGAAACTTGTAAGATGTTTAAGTCACACTTTATTTACTTTTTATGCGGCAGTTATACAGTGAACGTTTAAGTAAATACTTCAGTTTAAAGCCTAATTCTGAATCTTAGCTTAAACAGATTGATCTAAACAATTAAATAAAATTTCTCGTTCATGTTTCCCTGCAGCTCTCTGTAGTTTCCGACAAACACTGGCAAACGTCTTTCTGTGACGTTCAGCTTGGTGGAGAGAAAGACAGCGATGGTGAAGAGGATGAAGAGGAGTCTAAGTCTAAAGGGTCATGTGAGGAGCCAAATAAGGAGGTGCATGAAGAAACGTTTGTGAAACAGTCTGAGGAGCCACACGAGGAGAGGCAAGACGGAACCTGTGAGGAGCAGTCTGAGGAGACATCTGAGGAAGTATGTGAGGAGCCACATAAAGAAACACATGAGGAACAGTCTGATAAGGCGTGTGTAGAACCATGTGAAGAAACGCATGAGGAACAGTCTGAGGAACATTGTGAGGAATATAAACCAAGGAAAACGTTGATTTCAGCTGCAGCTATGCATAGAGGTACGTTCCTGCCCTAAAAAGCAGGGAACCCCAATATCTGCCTCATGCAAAATACTGATATCAGTCACGCTTTCAACTCCGCAGATGATTTATTTAGCCTTCTGTTCAGGCTGAACACAGAAAAGCTATGTTTACTTCAAATGTTATCCCCTTAAACCCTAAGAGTCTGTGTGGGGGTCCACATTTAAATGTAATAACTACAAAACTGTATGTATTAGTTTAATATTAGTCACCAAGTAATAGCAATATTTACTGAATAAATTTTGCACTAAAATCACTGTAATGCATGGCATCTTTTGGCTAATAGCCTGTTTTAAAACAGCTTTGAACATGGCTAAGCTAATCATTCACCATCAGAAGTTAGACATTATTTACCCTTAACAACAACTTTAACGGCCCAAGTACGGAGGCTTGAGGTACCTACCAGGGAAAATCGAGCACCTCCTTGCGGAGCGTGTGTTTATTTGGCTGTTAAAGAACTATTTGTGGGATTCATAGACCACTATGTTCCACCTGTGCTCACTCTGTACCTTTCCTTCGCTCCACACTCAGGGTTTATTGTGTGTGGAGATGTCAGAGGGTACATGTGGTCCTACCAGCCACCAAGCATGACCTCGAGTGAAAAAAGACAAGTAAGCGTTCTCTTTCTTATTTCTTACAGGGGTGGGCGTGAGTAATTGACTCATAATTGACTCGAGTACTCATTACAGAGCTACTGGTAAAATACTGCTAAAATACACATGAGGATCTCTCAGTGAGTGTTTACACTTAATAATCAGATAAATGCAGAAAATCAGACTGTGTCAGTAACTGGTTCAGTGTGTTTACACTTAATAATCAGATAAATGCAGAAAATCAGACTGTGTCAGTAACTGGTTCAGTGTGTTTACACTTAATAATCAGATAAATGCAGAAAATCAGACTGTGTCAGTAACTGGTTCAGTGTGTTCACGCTTAATAATCTGATAACTGCAGAAAATCAGACTGTGTCAGTAACTGGTTCAGTGTGTTTTCATGCTCTTGGGTAATCAGATAATGGGGAAACTCCAGGTCTACATGAGTCAGACAGTAATCAGATTTCTGCTTTGCAACCGGCCAATAAACTCACAGAATAAGACGTGGCATAAACGTAACATAAAACTCAAACTTCATGCCTTCACTCCAAAAGTGTTTTGCTGCGTCTCACGGCAACGCTGCTGGCTTATTTCCAGTACTGCTGCATGTTTTCACACATGCACAGACTGAGAAATCTGAAAGAAATCAGAGTAAGAGTTCACATGCACTGAGAAATCTGATTACTGAGCTAAAATCCAGCCTTTTTTATCAGATTTTTGAATCAGATTTCTAGACCTTTCTCCGATCTAAGAAATCAGAGTGTGCTGTTTACATTGCCATTTGAATAATCAGATAGCTGCAGAAATCCGATTATTATCGGATTATTGAGTGCATGTAAACTCATTTACCTGTTAATGACTTCAAACTAAACTTGAATAACAGAGGTGCTTTCAGTACAGTGACTATATTTTGCTCTGAAAGGCTCATTGTTATCTTAATATACTATTTACCCTTTAAAAAACTTCTGTATTTTAACGGAGGCTATTGTTCGTTTATTTTTTAAGCAGCTATCGAATGTGCCATATAGCAAGGAACAGAAAGCCCAGTTCTGTTTTGGTAATAATGCTGTTAATAAAGCAGAAGGTAAAGTTGGTCCCTCAGTTGAACTATGTGTTTTTCTCTGATGCTCTTAGGGAGTTTCTCCTTGTCCTGGTTCCTCTCAGTGGTTCTTCCTCAAGCTCAGTTTTTCTGGAAAGCTGATCTGGGACAGTGGTTTTAGGAAGTGCTACACAAATAGAACTGTAATGAACTGAACTGAAGGCAGTGTTGGTGAACATGGCTGATGCTTTCTGACCCCTGTAGGCTCACAGTGACCAGGTCAGCGTGCTTCGCCTCACAGATAGAGCCATTATCTCTGCCTCTTACGATGGGACTGTCAAACTGTGGGACAGAAACACAAAGAAACAGGTGCTTTTACACATTTCTCTCTGAGTGAGTGCTCACTACCGTGCTGAGTGTGTGTGTGTGTGTGTGTGTGTGTGTGTGTGTGTGTGTGTGTGTATTAAATATCTTTGGAATCACTCACATTTGGACACACCTGACTGAACATATGGTTTTCATAATATTACAGACGTTTTCATCTAAAGGCTTAAATTTCATAACTGCTTCAAGTTACGTTCATCTAACTAGTTGTTACCAAATTATTTGTAGTAATTACTAAATAAAGTTTTAAGATTAATAGCACAGTTATATGCAAACGTTTAGACACCCTGTGGTCAAATTAAATTTTTTGTTGATTTGAATAAAGTGAAAATAAGTTAACACATCCTTGTTTTTCTGCAATTTTTAGTGCATTTTCTATTTATTTGAGTTTAACATATTGGAAACGGTTAAACATAAAATGTGCCATAACTTTCGCACATGCTGCCTTTAATTTTTTTCCCATATAAGTTAAATTCAGTTAATATACAGTACTTGTGTTTTTAAAAGTGTGTTCTCTATAGAGGATGCATCTATTTTCACTTAGAAATTAAACAAAAACAGGTAATTTGATCCAAACGTTTGTATATGACTGTATGCACTACTGTAGTATACAGAGTTCTTTTTAAACAATAGTTTTAAACATGGCTCAGCTAATCAGTTTTCATTTACCCTCAGATGTCAGACATTACTTACCCTCGACAAAAACATTAATGGGCCAAGTATTGAGCCTTGAGGTACCCCACATGAAAAAAATATTTGAAATCAGCTATTACACCATGAGTATTATTTACAATGACAACTTACACAAACATGCTGTTTTAATACCTTCAATCCCCACAATGCACTTTCAAACACGCAGCCCCTCCCAAAAAAGTGCTTTTCATTCAAAACTTTAATGAAATTTAGTGTTAGAAAATGTTGAAGTCCAGATATTTTATCCGTGTTATATACAGTATGTGCCTCATTAAAAGTTCCTTATGTGTTATCACGTCGTTCTAATGTCGTCACTATTACTCTACGATGTGGAAAACAGTAAAATAAGGAAAAGCCCCTTTATGAGTGGGCGTGTTCAAACCTTTGACCAGTTCTGTACACGTTCTTTCTGTCCCTCTGCGACTTTCTCTGTCCTTCTCCAGGTGGGTCTGTTTGTTTGTGGGGCTCCGGTGGAGATACTGGAGGTGAACGAGGATGACCCCGGTCAGCTGATGTGCGGAGATGCCTTGGGGCAGGTCTACTTCCTGTCCTGGACTGGGTGAAGCCCCCCAACGCCTTTACATTCAGGCTGCAGACACGCCCCCAGCTAGTTAATCATGGATAGTACACTATACACTATAAGTGTTCCTGCAGCTCATTTTGCCGTTTACACTAGCATTCAAGAGTTTGGGGTTATATTTACAGGCTTTATGTATTTTCTCTACAATAATAACTATAGTGATTTTAGGGATGCACAGGTAATGAATTTATATGGGTGATTCTGATTATTTATCCTCAACAAAAACATTAATGGGCCAAGTATTGAGCCTTGAGGTACGCCACATGAAAAAATATTTGAAATCAGTGAATAATTACTCCATGAGTATTATTTACAATGACAACTTACACAAACATGCTGTTTCAATACCTTCATTCCCCACAATGCACTTTAAAACACGCAGCCCCTCCCAAAAAAGTGCTTTTCATTTAAAACTTTAATGAAATTTAGTGTTAGAAAATGTTGAAGCCCAGATATTTTATCCTTGTTATATACAGTATGTGGCTTGGGGTGAAGCCCCCCAATGCCTTCAGGCTGCAGACACGCCCCCAGCTAGTTAATCATGGATAGTGCACTATACACTGTAAGTGATGTTCTCAGGGTTCCTGCAGCTCATTTTGCCGTTTACAATAGCATTCAAGAGTTTGGGGTTTCTTTACAGCCAAACTGACTGATTTTTATTAACTTCTTCAAACCTGAAGCTGTTTGGACTATTGAACACATGAAACACACGAGCACATTTCCAGCACTTTCTATTACACAAAATCACAATATAAATAAGTTTTTGTTCTTTAAGGGGCCACATTAAAAGTAAGAAGCAATTGGCTATTTAGCACAATGAGTATAAATATATTATGACACTATTATTGTTGTTATACTATGTACTGTAAGTACAAAACAGCAGTTTAAATTCCAGCTTCTATTCTTTTCAGGAGACTCACTTTCAGTTTCTCAAAGAATCTGCAGACACACCTCCAAAGTTCAGTCTTAGAAGTTTTCTGCTTCTCACCATCTCTCAAAGATGAAAGCTTGAAGTGCTGTTTATCTGATGGGGGCAGTTTTGGTGTCTACCAGGTCTTCCAGGTGGTTGTTAGGAGACACATTTTCTCTGTAGCTTTTAACTCCTGAAAAACGAATAACTGGACACTAAATAAATTCTTACTTTTGCACAGTATATTAGGTGGAGCAGCATTTAAGTACAGTGTGAGTGTGCTGACCTGGCTCATATTATCTGTCAACACAGATTGGCCAAAATCAAAATAATACATTTTGTCAATCACGCCTTTGTAGCAAAGTTAATTCCGATCGTGGCTGATTTCCATACGATGGCGAGACCCTAGTGGGTTTAAATATTACAAACTAGATCCCAAAAGAGATTTTAAGATACTTTATTTAAAAAATTGAGTTTAATTGGGACATTTTAATTGGGAAATAATAAATCATAAACTGTAATATTCTGACAGTAATTTTTTTGAGGCATTTAGGATGATAATTTTATTAGAACTTTTTGATGTTCTACAGCTTCCTCAGTCATTTTTGAGTCTTCTACAGCTCTGTTCATCATTCTGAACATATCTAGAGCATCTTTGTTTCTATTTACGGCTTCTGAGTGTAATAACAATGATTTGAAGTGAAGCTGTAGAGAATTAACATTAGAACCATTTTAGACATTTTTCTGCAATGAAATTGGGTTTAGAGTGTTGAAACATTGATCCCAAACTTTTGAATGGTACATTCTTATGATGTTTCTTCAAGGGTTCTTTAGTAAAGAAAATGGTACTACATAGAACCACAAACACTCAAAAGGAACCCTTTGCATGATTAAAGGGTTCTTTGCATGGTGAAATAGTCCTTCAGATTGTTGGAGAATGTTTTGTAAATGGTGCTATATAGAATGTTGTTTGAGAAGGGTTGTAAATAGCACCAAAAAGTGTTCTTCTGTTGTTGTGATGTCAGGCTTATAACAATAGCAGAACCCTTTTTAGTGCTATATAGAACCCTTCTCAAACAGGTTCTATATATCGAACCATCTAAAGCACATTTTCCTTCAATCTGAAGAATGATTTCATGATGCGAAGAACCCTTGAATAATACAAAGAACCCTTGAAGAACCATCTTTTTTAGTGTAGTGCATGTTATTGAATGGAGCGTTCCTCCTTGATTGTTCTACATTACACACTAAATGTTGTAATTCTGAAGAGCAAATAAGCTTAAAGAACTGTTTACATTCAATAAATCATAAACTTTAAGGGGATAATTTAACGCTGCTTGTTCTCGTCTGTCTCTCTTCAGGCTGGTAGATTATTTTAAAATATTGTGAGTTTGATTGAGGGATGATTTTAGAGCTGCAGGTCAGTGATGACCAGAAAGCAAAATGTCCATTCTGCCTAATTTTGCTGTTTGGGTATCATAAAGAGTTGGGAAAGATGGGAGACCACAGAAAAAGAAAAAAAAAAACACTTATAAAAAATAAAATAAAACATAATAAATACTTGAGTGATACATGATAATAATAAAAGCTTTATTATGAATGTACATAACATATTCTGCACTCTTAAAAAATGGTTCTTCTGTAACGCTTGGACAGAAAACCAGACGCGTGCGGATGTTGAACGAAGCAGTTTTAATATACACAAAGTGGCCGTAGTCAAAAAGGGGAAAACAGAGCTCGTAGTCAAAAAACAGTCCAAAAGTCAAAACACAGATCATAAACACCAGCGAAAGTACCAAAGAAATAGGCAAGAGGCAAAAACGAAATCAAACAAAGCAGAGGGTCAAAAACACGGTAAGCAATTGTTGCCGGCGGCAGACCTAGGGGATATCTGGGCCAGCAGCAAGTGGTACGCAGGCTGGGCAGCACTGCGAACCTATGGATCAGTGGAGAAACGAGACAAAAATTTGTGTCTAGTTGAAGCCAGCGCAAGTTTATATATATATATATATATATATATATATATATATATATATATATATATATTTGTGAGCTGTATAAAAATTCTGTATATAAACAAAATATAAAACATAATACTAACACATATTTATACACATACATACACTGACATACCACACACTTTCCCAGACATACTTCCATTCCAAATGTACTACGAGTAATGCAGAGCTTATAAAGAGGAGAATAAGGACAAATAATTTCAAATAAAATCTTTAGCTTTCGATTTGGTTTTGGTTTCGATTTTGGTTTTGGGTATAGTTATCTTTATAGTATCTACAATAATATAACAAAGAAATTGGCTTTGATGTAGTACTAGTTCATACATTCGCTCAACATTATCTCTACACCATTACTTATCTGCATTCACATAACATTTTCAATACAACAGCATAAAACACAATAAAACACATACACAATACAGCGAATTCAGCTTAACGCTGCTAGTTTCAACTCATACCTTACAGAACAGAGATAGCACTGTAGACTACTTAAACTCCATGAGTTGCGCTGATATAAGGCTTCTACTACTCAAGAACGAACAGTTTTTAACCTCGAAAGAGACAAAATACATCAAAAAAATACATCAGTACGTCTATTCACACTCGTTTGTGCACAGCGCTAGTGAAGCACATAACATGGTGGATATAGCTCCAGAGAAAACAAGCCAATGGCATTAAAATGGCGTCTCCAACTCTCCAGTGTAGCTTTACAACATAACCCAA